>NC_083572.1:33002966-33240466 GCF_027579695.1 Neoarius graeffei
GGAAAAATTCAGGCAGGGGGAATCAAGAAGACACAATACCAGTGAGCTGTAGCAAGGTGAGGAAAATCTATAAGAGACAGTCTGGCAAATGGAGTAGCTCCAAACAGTTCTTAAGAAGCCCTGGCTGTTGGGAGAGGAGTGGTACCGTAGCAGGTGTGGGAGTGCCACTTCAGGAAATGGCCTTCAGCAAGGCAGGACTGAATTCCTGTCCTGGAGCCGGCCTGGAGCCAGCATGGAAGTCCCACAATCTAAGGCATGGATAGACTCGACCAGACTGTGACAGATGGTGGGTATGAATGAATGAACCCTTTATTATCACGGTTACCAGTGAAATTGACCATCAACCTGTCCTTACAGAGGGGGAACAGGACAGGAAGACAGGGATAAAAGAAAAGAAAAAGAAACACAGTAGTAACATGAGGAAAGATGAGGAAAAAAGAACACCCCCCCCCCCACTATGCTCCTATCAGGAGTACAGTGTGGGAGCATTTAAAAAACCTCCGCACAAGCACACAATAACACAAGTACACTTTAAAACATAGGACTTGAGGGGGGGAAAGGGGGGAAGGAGGGAGCAATCAGGGGTGGGGGGAAGGGGTAAGGGGGTAGGAGGGGAGGAGGTAGAGGTAACCCAGCGCAAGCAAGCAGCCGTCCGCTCCTGCAGCCATGCAATCGGCACTGGTCACGCACCCGCTTGTCACACTGGGGGTGAAAAATGGCGACCACGGAAAATTGGGGAAGGAATGCGAAGAATGCGAGAGTGTGTCCCAGCAGTGACCTTCTGGGGGAAATGTTTCTCCAGCAACGGCCTTGATCGAGGCCGGTGCTGTTCAGGGAGCCGAATGTCGATAAGATAGAGATTGTTTGGTCTTTCAAACAGACGCAGTCTTTACACGTCCACACCACTCATCCATGTCTGTCCATTTCATCCATATCTGTCCATTTCTGTTCAATTCAATTCCATTTGGTCTCCGAAATACTTATTCCTTGCAAAGCCGAAAGCGTCTCCAAGATGACAACCGTGTTGTGGTTCAAGTTCTGCCACAGTCTGAGTGCCGACAGCTTTGCCCACCACTCCAATCATATCGGGCAGCTTTGCGGGGCTTTGAACAGCTGTCAACATTGTCTGATTTCCTCGATATACCAGGGCAATGCCTAATCCAGTCAGCAAAAGTCTGGTAATCATGGTTCCAAATAGGTAGATATCTTCAATGTCCTCCACAGACATTCTGGCAGGACAGGTGGGTTCCCCCGAACCCAGAAACTGTGCCAATTTCGTTAGGAGACCAGTTTATCAAATCCATGCTTTTTTAGTTTAGAAATTCAATGCAGAGAGAGTCTCTCAAAAAAAAAGTATAGGTAGACAAGACGAAACAAAGAGCACAAGCAGGAAAAAAAGGAGAGGAGAGGAGAGCAGAGAAATGTGACCGCCTTCCGTGAGAGCACGGAGAAGAAGGGTACATATGCACAGAACACAAGTTCTGATTATCTTAAGATTTCTATAATCACTTTGAGTGTTTTAGGCCAAGACATAGATTTCCTGGTCAACTCAGGGGTGGGTCATTCCATCATTAAAGCCTCTGAGTTCACTAAGATGCTGAAGCTCACCAGGAGGTTCCTGTACACCATAGATGCATCAAGTGAATAAAATATTCACCATGCCCCTATATTGTAGCTATGCTAGGAAGGTAAGCTTTAAGTTCTCATTTTTGTTATCACATTGCTGTCTGATTAATCTAATAGGCTGTGACTTAATGTATAAATTAGGTATTAGCATAACTAGCACACCACAGGTGCTATGGGTGGTAGGTCTCTTGGAGAGGGACAATATCAACTTAATCTTAGTAAAGCACAGCTGTGAGCTGCTGCTGTAAGTGTATGCATGGCATTTAGTGCCTGTGGCAGTGGGATCAGTGAACATCTCACTGGTGCAGATGGCAAAAGATTGTACAAACCCAATTCGCACCAAGTACATGCTTACAGGTGCACTACACTGCACTGCACATGTGTCAAAGAGGGGTCCAGATAAGCAGTTTGAACAAGTGTGGTTTAAGTCGCAGAGTAAAAGTGAAAAATTGGTATTAGATAGGTTGTTTTGGGACAGACATAGGTGTGCAGCATACATGAAATTGAAAGAAATGTGCCCTTTTACTGTGCAAGGTAGCGTGCCACATGTATCCTTGGCAAAGGGGCAGCAGGACAGGTGGAAAAATTTGGGGCCCTGGATAAGACAATGTTTGAATACTGCTGAATGGGAATACACCTCTGACCCATCCATGAAATGTAGTCCAAGCTTGCAAGCATACCAAACTAGTTTAAAATTTGTGGTCCTAACTAAAAGAAACATTGAACAGCTGATAGAGCCTGGCCAGGCAAACACAAAGGTTATCAATTCACACAGCTGACTGCTGACTTCCCATGTCTCTCTGAGGTTCCATGAGAGTTATGGGCCCAAGATAAATATTATGTAGGCCTTATTAAAGGTGCCAAGCCAGTTGTAATAACTCCTAAGTCTGACTTCCGTCCATGTAAACAACAGTACATGCTGAAACCCAAAGAAGTATGGGGAATTCAACCAGTGTTTGAATTGCTGAAGAAGGTGGAGGTAATTGTTCTGTGTATGTGCTCACTAATATGTACTCCGATTTTCCCAGTAAAAAAGCACACAAAGCCAGGTGAGCCTGAAGAGTGCCGTTTTGTTCAAGACTTGCAGGCAGTAAATGCTGCAGTCCAGTCTAGAGCCCCTAATGTACCAGATCTATATACTATCGTGTCACAAATACCACCAGGAAGCACACACTTCTCTGTGGTAGACCTGGCAAATACATTATTCAGCATTCCTGTGCATCCAGATAGTCAATTCTGGTTAGCATTTCACTTTGAGGGCAAGTCAAACACATTCACGCATTTGTGTCAGGGCTACTGTGAATTGCCCACCATTTACAATGAAATGTTAAGCCAAAGTTTGAGTACCTTAAAACTCACCCCTGACACCGCCCTCCTCCAGTATGTGGACGATCTTCTTTTAGCCATGCCCTCTGAAGAACAATGTACTTAATGGACACCATAAAATTGTTGCAACATCTTGCAGGAGACGGCCATAAGCAATTTCCTGCAGAAATTGTAATTTGTTAAAAATGAGGTTAAGTTTTTGGGTCACAATATCTCTGTGCAACATAAGGCGCTGGGAGAAGATAGGGTGGCCACGATCCAGAATTTGCCAAAACCTGTCATGAAGAAACAGATTATATCATTCTTCAGCATGTGCTCATATTGGAGAACTTTCATACCTAATTATGCTGTTCTTGAGGCTCCCCTCTGTCTGATTCATGGAAAGGATTGCAGGCACATGATGCTGTCATGTGGACAGAAGAAGCTGAAGAAGTCTTTGTCAATTGGCACTCCAAACCACAACCACCTTGGGCATTCCTGATCTGTCTCGTCCGTTCATTCAGGCGGGAGATGAGAAAAAGGGTTGTATGGCATCTGTTCTCTTACAAGAACATGGAGGTAAGTTATGACTGTGTGGCAGCGGGGGCGTGGTCAAGTGCAGAGTCTGTGACAGGAGGGCAGAGTCAGGGAAGGTAAGTGGCAGAATCACTACACCTGAGAGCAATTAACCTGTGTTTGTGTGTCTTCCCAGTGACCGCGCCCTATATCAGGAGGGAGAGCGAGAGCGGAAGGAGCTCATCCCTGAACCAGACGCTGGTTGTGTGTGTGTCTGTGCTAGACTGGATATTGTTAGACTGAAAAGTGTGGCAAGAAAGCCGAGTTATAAACCTGATCTCTGTCCTGCCGTCCTCTGTGCTCCACCCACACATAGGGAACGTCCTACAGTGGTGCCGAAACCCGGGAAAGTGGAGCACCAACCCAGCAGCCCCATGGAATCCTCCCGGTTCACCGACCTGGTCCATGCCCTCGCCACAGCTCAGCAAAGCCAGCACCAGGTGCTCGTCACACTCCGAAAGGAACGAGAGTGGCACTTCGAAGCCCTGGTGCTGGCCCAGCAGGAAGATCGCGAGGCGTTCCGGCATCTCCTCGCGTCGGCGGGGTCCACCAGCGCTCCGGCCGCGGGCCCGTCTCCCCTCACTGTCACCAAGATGGGCCCGCAGGATGACCCCGAGGTGTTCCTCACGTTGTTTGAACAGGTCGCTGAAGCCTCGGGGTGGCCGATGGAGCAGCGCACGGTGTGCCTCCTCCCCCTGCTAACGGGAGAGGCGCAGCTGGCCGCGCTACAGCTCCCCGCCGACCACCGGCTGGCCTACACAAACCTCCGCCGGGCCGTCCTCCAGTGCGTGGGGTGCACACCGGAACAACAGCGCCAGCGCTTCCGCGCGCTGCGATTGGAGGAAGTCGGCCGGCCGTTCGCGTTCGGCCAGCAGCTCCGGGACGCCTGCTGGCGGTGGTTGAGGGCCAACGATCGCGATGCCGAGGGAATCGTCAACCAGATGGTACTGGAACAGTTCATCGCCCGCTTACCAGCAGGAACCGTGGAGTGGGTCCAGTGCCACCGCCCAGCGTCGCTGGATCAGGCAGTCGAGCTGGCGGAGGATCATCTGGAAGCTGTCCCGGTGGCAGGACAGCAGATGGCATCTTCTCTTCTCTCCTCTTCTCTTTCTCTCTCTCCCCCTCCTCCTGTGTCCCGTCCTCGCCCCATTCCCCCACCGCGGAGGCGGGGGCCGGCACCACCCCAGCCGGCCCGCTGCACCCACGGTGCCCTCCCATTTCTCCCTTCTGTGTCTGTCTCTCCCCCACCTCAGGTGAGTGAGCCCCAGATCACCGGTGCAGAGGGAAAGCCCGGGCCGGTTTGCTGGCACTGCGGTGAGCCAGGCCACCTTCAACAGCAGTGCACAGCAATGGAAGTGGGCGCGGTGGTTCGGATCCCCGACGCGCCAGAGGCCACCCTCGATCGGGCCGGAGCGTATCGCATACCGGTGAGTATCCAAGGGGCTACATATCAGGCGTTGGTGGATTCTGGTTGTAATCAGACCTCAATTCACCAAAGCCTGTTTCAAAACGAGGCATTGGGGGGAGCACAAGGGGTGAAGGTGTTGTGTGTGCACGGGGATGTTCACTGCTACCCTTTGGTGTCGGTCCACATTATTTTCAGAGGGGAAAAATTCATAGTGAAGGCGGCGGTTAATCCTCGCCTTACCCACTCTTTAATTTTGGGGACTGATTGGCTGGGATTTCGGGGTTTAATGACGCGCCTAGTAGAGAGTGGGTCCTGCCATTTGACAGGGGGAGGTCCCGGTGTAGCTTTGGCGGGAGCAGCTGTCACACAGCCATCTACGTCATCTCCGCGTCAGAGTGAGGAGCCGCCGGCTCCTCCTCTCTCTATTGGGAAATCCCTCACAGATTTCCCATTAGAGCAGTCGCGAGACGAGACTCTGCGGCACGCGTTTGACCAAGTGAGAGTAATCGATGGTCAAACGCTCCCACCGAACGCCACCCCGTCCTTCCCCTACTTTGCGATTATGAAGGATAGATTATACCGAGTGACGCAGGACACTCAAACTAAAGAGTGAGTCACGCAGCTTTTAATTCCGAAGAGCCGCCGGGAATTGGTATTCCAGGCGGCTCACTTTAATCCCATGGCTGGACACTTGGGGCAGGATAAAACACTAGCCCGAATAATGGCCCGATTCTATTGGCCGGGGATTCGCGGCGATGTCCGTAGGTGGTGTACGGCATGCCGCAAATGCCAGTTAGTAAATCCAGTGGCCATTCCAAAAGCGCCTTTGCGCCCTCTACCGTTAATCAAGACCCTGTTTGAGAGAATTGGGATGGATCTCGTCGGGCCATTAGATCGGTCAGCACGAGGGTACCGCTTTATATTAGTTCTGGTGGACTATGCAACGCGATACCCGGCAGCAGTGCCTCTGCGCAATATCTCAGCACGCAGTATTGCAGAGGCACTCTTCCGCATCATCTCCCGAGTTGGAATCCCGAAAGAGATTCTGACTGATCAAGGCACTACGTTTATGTCACGAACACTGCGCAAACTGTATGGGTTATTGGGGATTAAGCTGATCCGCACCAGCATGTATCACCCACAAATGGACGGTTTAGTGGAACGGTTCAACCGCACCCTCAAAAATATTATTAAGAAATTCGTGAGGACGCACGTAATTGGGATAAGTGGCTCGAACCCTTGCTGTTCTCAGTGTGAGAGGTCCCCCAAGCCTCCACGGGGTTCTCCCCGTTCGAATTATTATATGGGCGTAAGCCGCACGGCATCCTGGATGTGCTGCGGGAAAATTGGGAGGAGGGACCTTCACAAAGTAAGAACGAAATTCAGTACGTTATGAACCTGCGCGCAAAACTCCACACGCTCACCCACTTAACTCAGGAGAATTTGCGGCAGGCCCAGGAACGGCAAGCCCGCCTGTACGACAAGGGTATGCACCTTAGAGAGTTCACACCGGGAGATAAGGTACTCGTACTGTTGCCCACGTCAAGCTCCAAATTGATCGCCAAGTGGCAATGACCCTTTGAGGTCACACGGCGAGTTGGGGATGTCGACTATGAGGTGAGGCGAACGGACAGGGGTGGTGCGCTACAGATTTACCACCTCAATCTGCTTAAACTCTGGAACGAGGAGGTCCCCATGGCGTTGGTGTCGGTGGTTCCGGAGAAGGCAGAGCTGGGGCCGGAGGTTCAAAAAGGGACATTGGCATCACGTACCTCTCCGGTACCCTGTGGAGACCACCTCTCCCCGACCCAACTCACGGAGGTCGCCCAGTTGCAGACCGAGTTTTCGGGTGTGTTCTCGCCCCTGCCCGGTCACACTAACCTCATAGAGCACCACATAGAGACGCCCCCGGGGGTGGTAGTGCGTAGCCGCCCTTACAGGCTACCCGAACACAAAAAAAAGGTGGGTCGGGAAGAACTTCAGACCATGCTCGAAATGGGCATCGTCGAGGAGTCCCACAGTGACGGGAGCAGCCCGGTGGTCTTGGTTCCCAAGGCCGATGGGTCGGTCCGGTTCTGTGTGGACTATAGAAAAGTCAACGCGGTGTCTAAATTCGACGTGTACCCAATGCCTCGTATTGATGAGTTGCTCAATCGACTCGGCACTGCTCGCTTTTATTCAACCCTGGATTTGACGAAGGGATATTGGCAGATCCCCTTGACTCCACTATCCCGAGAAAAAACGGCCTTTTCCACACCGTTTGGTTTACACCAATTCGTCACCCTTCCGTTTGGGCTGTTTGGGGCGCCCGCTACGTTTCAGCGGCTGATGGACAGAGTCCTCCGCCCTCATGCCACTTATGCGACCGCGTATTTAGATGACATCATCATCTATAGTAATGACTGGCAGCGGCACCTCGAACATCTGAGGGCCGTCCTTAGGTCGCTGAGGCGAGCGGGGCTCACAGCCAACCCAAAGAAGTGTGCGATTGGGCGGGTGGAAGTACGGTGTCTGGGCTTCCACTTGGGCAACGGGCAGGTGCGTCCCCAAATTAATAAGACGGCAGCAATTGTGGCCTGCCCGAGGCCCAAGACCAAAAAGCGGGTGAGACAGTTCCTGGGGCTGGCTGGCTATTATCGTAGGTTTATACCTAAATTATTCGGACGTCACCAGCCCGCTGACTGATCTCACTAAAAAGGGGGCATCAGATCCGGTCCAGTGGACGGAGCAATGCCAGCGGGCTTTCTCAGAGGTAAAGGCTGCACTGTGTGGGGGGCCACTTCTACACTCCCCTGACTTTTCTCTCCCCTTTATGTTGCAGACCGATGCGTTGGACAGAGGGCTGGGGGCGGTTTTGTCCCAGGAGGTGGAGGACCGCCCTGTCCTGTATATCAGCAGGAAGCTGTCGGTGCGTGAGGGGCGCTACAGCACCATAGAGAAATAGTGTTTGGCCATCAAGTGGGCGGTTCTCGCCCTCCGTTACTATCTGCTGGGGCGCCCTTTCACCCTCTTTTCGGACCACGCGTCCCTCCAGTGGCTCCACCGCATGAAAGATGCCAACGCGCGGATCACCCGTTGGTATCTGGTGCTCCAACCCTTTAATTTCAAGGTGGTCAACAGGCCGGGGGTGCAGATGGTCGTGGCGGACTTCCTCTCCTGTCAAGGGGGGGGGAGTCGGCTGCAGGCCAGACGGCCGCCCGGCCTGAGTCGGGCGGTGGGGGTATGTGGCAGCGGGGGCGTGGTCAAGCGCCGGTCTGTGACAGGAGGGCGGAGTCAGGGAAGGTAAGTGGCAGAATCACTACACCTGAGAGCAATTAACCTGTGTTTGTGTGTCTTCCCAGTGACCGCGCCCTATATCAGGAAGGAGAGCGAGAGCGGAAGGAGCTCATCCCTGAACCAGACGCTGGTTGTGTGTGTGTCTGTGCTAGACTGGATATTGTTAGACTGAAAAGTGTGGCAATGAAGCAGAGTTATAAACCTGATCTCTGTCCTGCCGTCCTCTGTGCTCCACCCACACATAGGGAACGTCCTACAGACCGGTAGCCTATTACTCCGCTAAACTTGATCCAGTAGCAACAGGGCTGCCAGTTTGTCTACAGGCAGTCACAGCTGCTGAAAAGGCTGTTGTAGCATCACGTGATATTGTGGGTTATTCTGAACTAATGCTTTTGGTCCCACATGCTGCCTCTATGCTCTTGCTTGAACAGAATACATCTCACCTATCTCCTGCTAGGTGGCTGAGATACAATGCTGTCCTCCTGGAAATGCCCAATATCACAGTGAAATGCTGTGCTGTTTTGAATCCAGCAACTTTGTTTCCTGTTGAAGGTGATAGGGAAACCCACTGTTGCATAGCAACAGTTAATCAGATCTGTTCTCCTTGTCCTGACTTACAAGAGAATCCTCTTCACAACCCTGACCGTGTCCTTTCTGTAGATGGTTCAGCCTTGAGGGATATGGCTACAGACCTGAATAAGGTAGGGTATGCTGTAGTTACACATCATGAAACCCTGCTTTCTGGTTCACTTCCAGGCAACTACTCAGCTCAAGCTGCAGAGTTGGTCACCCTCACTGAAGCATGCAAATTAGCATGAGGGAGGTCAGCCACGGTATATACTGACAGTAGGTATGCTTTTGGGGTAGCACATGATTTTGGCACGCTATGGAAGCACAGGAGGTTCCTTACTTCTACAGGAAAACCAATTACCCATCTGTGGCAGCAGGGGCATGGTCAAACTTACCTTCCCTGACTCCGCCCTCCATTCACAGACCAATGGTCTGTGAATGGAGGGCGGAGTCAAGGAAGGTAGTAAGTGGCAGAATCACTGCACCTGATGGGAATTAACCTGTTTGTGTGTCTTCCCCAGTGACTGAGCCCTATAAGAGGAGAGGGAGAGCGGAGGAAGCGAGCTACTCCCCAACCTGGAGACTTGTGTGCGTGCGCACGTGTGTGTGTGTGTCTGTGTATAGTTAAGGCTGAAAAGCTATAATAAACGGGTTTTTAAGAACTCAGTTCTGGCCTGCCGTGCTTCTGTGCTCCACCCACCTAGAAAACTTGCTACAGTGGTGCCGAAACCCGGGTGGGAGTGCAGGAGAGAACAGCCCCATGGAGTCCTCCCCCTTCAAGGACCTGATCCATGCCCTCGCCACGGCCCAGCAGAGCCAGCACCAGGCACTGGTCACCCTCCGGAAGGAACAGGAGCAGAGGTTCGAGGCCCTGGTGCTGGTGCAGCAGGAAGATTGCCAGGCGTTCCGGCACCTACTCGTGTCGGCGGGGTCCACCACCTCCACCGCCGCGGGCCCTTCCTACCTCACCCTAACGAAGATGGGCCCGCACGACGACCCCGAGGCCTTCCTCGCTCTCTTTGAGCAGGCAGCAGAGGCGTGGGGTTGGCCGGTGGAACAGCGCGTGGCTAGGCTCCTCCTCCTGCTCACGGGTGAGGCGCAGCTGGCCGCGCTACAGCTCCCCGCCGACAGCCGGCTGGTCTACGCGGACCTCCGCAGGGCCGTCCTCCAGAGCGTGGGTCACACTCCGGAGCAGCAGCGGCAGCGCTTCCGCGCACTGTGCCTGGAGGAGGTCGGCCGACCGTTCGCATTTGGCCAGCAACTCCGGGACGCCTGCCGCCGGTGGCTGAGGGCCGACAACCACGATGCTGAGGAGATCATCGATCTGGTGGTGCTGGAGCAGTTTGTCGCTCGACTTCCAGAAGGAACCGCGGAGTGGGTCCAGTGCCATCGCCCGGCGTCGCTGGATCAGGCCATTGAGCTGGCGGAGGACCATATGGTGGCCGTTCCAATGGCAGGACAGCATGTCTCCCCTTCTCCCCTCCTCTCTCTCTCTCTCCCCTTCTGTTCCTCTCCCTCGCCCCATTTCCCCACCGCGGAGGCAGGGGCTGGCTCCACCCCAGCCAGTTTGCCGCACCCGCGGTGTCCTACCATTTCCTACTTCCGTGTCTGTGTCTTCCCCCCCTCAGGTGAGTGATATCCGGAACACCAGTGCAGAGAGAGAGCCTGGGCCGGTTTGCTGGCGCTGTGGGGAGCTGGGGCACCTCCAGCAGCCATGCTCGGCGATGGAGGTGGGCGCGGTGGTCCGGATCCCCGACGCACCAGGAACCGCCCTCGATCAGGCCGGAGTGTATCGCATACCGGTGAGTCAAGTCAAGTTTATTTATAAAGCACTTTAAAATACAACAGAGACAGCTGACCAAAGTGCTGGACAAGCAGGTAAAAAGACTTGAGGACACCATAAAACACAAAAACAACGTAACTTGAAGACACCATACACACAGAGAAACGACAACATGACCTGAAACTAAGGACCAATACACAGGTCAGTGCAATCTTAAAACAAGAAATCATGTAATAAAAGGCACCAAGGCATAGTAATGAATTTAGAGTAATAAAAAAATAAGAGTAAATAATTAAAAAATAAATAAATGAAGAAAGTAAAAAGACTCATGTAAAATTAAAAGAAAAACAAAAAATAAATAAATAAATAAATAAATAAATAAAAGCTATACAGAGTTAAAAGCCAAGGCATAAAAATGGGTTTTGAGATGAGTTTTTAAAAACAGCTAAGGACAGGGCCAAACATATATATAGTGGAAGCTCGTTCCAGAGTTTAGGGCCAATGACTGCGAAGGCTCGGTCCCCTCTACTTTTCAGTCTGGAGGGTGGTACAACTAGGCGTAATTGGTCAGCTGACCTAAGGGCCCTGGAGGGGGTGTGAATTTTTAGGAGGTCAGACAAGTAAGAGGGTGCCAGTCCATGTAGGGATTTAAAAACAAATAAAAGAATCTTAAAATGTATCCTGTGGCGTATGGGGAGCCAGTGAAGAGCAGCAAGCACAGGTGTTATATGTTCTCGCCTTCGTGTTCCAGTGAGAAGGCGGGCGGCAGCATTTTGAACAAGTTGCAGGCGTGAGAAGTTGAACAAGTTGCAGGTGAGTGTCCAAGGGGATACGTATCAGGCTTTGGTGGACTCCGGCTGTAATCAGACCTCAACCCACCAAAGCCTGGTGCAAAACAAGGCATTAGGGACAGCACAATTGGTGAAGGTGTTGTGTGTGCACGGGGATGTTCACAACTACCCTTTAGTGTCGGTCCACATTCTGTTTCGAAGGGGGAAATTTAGAGTTCAGGCGGCGGTTAATCCTCGCCTCAACCACTCTATAATTTTGGGGACTGATTGGCCAGGATTTCGGGATTTAATGATGCACTTAGTGAAGAGTGGGTCCTGCCGTAGTTCAGCGGGGGGAGGTCCCAGAGTGGCATTGGTGGGAGCAGCTGTCACAAAGCCATCTACGTCATTACCGCATCAGAGTGAGGAGCAGCAGGCTCCTCCTCCCTCTCTCGGGGAATCCCTCATGGATTTTCCGTTAGAGCAATCACGAGACAAGTCTCTGCGGCATGCGTTTGACCAAGTGAGAGTAATCGATGGTCAAACGCTACAGCCAAACGCCACCCTGTCCTTCCCCTATTTTTCCATTATTAAGGATAGGTTATACAGGACACTCAAACTAAGGAACAAATAATCCAACTTTTGATCCCAAAGAGCCGCCGGGAATTGGTATTCCAGGCGGCTCACTTTAATCCCATGGCTGGACACTTAGGGCAGGATAAGACACTAGCCCGAATAATGGCCCGGTTCTATTGGCCAGGGATTCGCGGCGACGTCCATAGGTGGTGTATGGCATGCCGCGAATGCCAGTTAGTAAATCCAGCGGCCATCCCAAAAGCGCATTTGTGCCTTCTACCATTAATTGAGACCCCATTCGAAAGAATTGGGATGGATCTCGTCAGGCCATTAGATCGGTCAACACGAGGGTACCGCTTTATTTTAGTTCTGGTTGACTATGCAAGGCGATATCCGGAAGCAGTGCCGCTTCGCAATATCTCCGCACATAGTATTGCGGAAGCGCTCTTCCACGTCATCTCCCGAGTCGGAATCCCCAAAGAGATTCTGACTGATCAAGGCACTACGTTCATGTCACGCACACTGCACAAACTGTATGGGATATTGGGAATCAAGCCGATCCGCACCAGCGTTTATCACCCACAAACGGACGGTTTAGTCGAACAGTTTAATCGCACCCTCAAAAACATAATTAAAAAATTTGTAAGCGAGGACCCATGTAACTGGGATAAATGGCTCGAACCCCTGCTTTTCGCAGTGCGAGAGGTCCCACAAGCCTCCACGGGGTTATCCCCATTCGAATTATTATATGGGCATAAGCCGCGTGGCATCCTAGATGTGCTGCAGGAAAATTGGGAGTAGGGACCTTCCCCGTGCAAAAATTAAATTCAATACGTTATTGACCTGCGCGCAAAACTCCACACACTCACACACCTAACCCAGGAGAATTTGTGGCAGGCTCAAGAACGTCAAGTCCGCCTGTACAACAGGGGCACGCACCTTAGGGAATTCACACCGGGAGACAAAGTACTCGTGTTATTGCCCACGTTGAGCTCTAAATTAATCGCCAGGTGGCAAGGACCCTTTAAGGTCACACGGCGAGTCGGGGACGTCGACTATGAGGTGAGGCGAACGGACAGGGGCGGGGTGTTACAGGTATACCACCTCAATCTGTTAAAACAGTTGGAGTGAGGAAGTCCCCGTGGCGCTGGTGTTGGTGGTTCCAGAGAAGGCGAAGCTGGGGCCGGAGGTTCAAAAGGGAAAATTGGCATCACCCACCGCTCCGGTCCCCTGTGGAGCCCACCTCTGCCCGACCCAGCTCGCAGAGGTTGCCCGGTTGCAAACAGAATTTTCTGACGTGGTCTCGCCCCTGCCCAGTCGCACCCACCTCATAGAACACCACATTGAGACGCCCCCAGGGGTGGTAGTGCGCAGCCGCCCTTACAGACTGCCCGAACACAAGAAAAAGGTGGTTCGGGAAGAACTCGAGGCCATGCTCGAAATGGGCATTGTTGAGGAGTCCCACAGTGACTGGAGCAGTCTGGTGGTCTTGGTTCCCAAGGCCGGCGGGTCGGTCCGGTTCTGTGTGGACTATAGAAAAGTCAATGCAGTGTCTAAATTTGACGCATACCCAATGCCTCATATTGACGAGTTGTTTGATCGACTAGGCACGGCTCGTTTTTATTTGACACTGGATTTCACAAAGGGATATTGGCAGATCCCATTGACTCCACTATCCCGAGAGAAAACGGCCTTTTCCACACTGTTTGGCTTACACCAATTCGTCACACTTCCTTTTGGGCTGTTTGGGGCGCCCGCTACATTCCAGCGGCTTATGGATAGGGTCCTCCGCCCCCACGCCACCTATGCGGCCGCATACTTAGATGACATTATTATTTATAGTAATGACTGGCCGCGGCACCTAAAACACCTGAGGGCCGTCCTGGGATCGCTGAGGCAAGCGGGGCTCACAGCCAACCCGAAGAAGTGTGCGATTGGGCGGGTGGAAGTACGGTATCTGGGCTTCCACTTGGGCAATGGACAGGTGCATCCCCAAATCAATAAGACGGCAGCAATTGCGGCCTGCCCGAGGCCCAAGACCAAAAAGGGGGTGAGGCAGTTCCTGGGGCTGGCTGGCTACTATCGTAGGTTTATACATAATTATTTGGACGTTACCAGCCCGCTGACTGATCTCACTAAAAAGGGGGCACCAGATCTGGTCTAGTGGACGGAGCAATGCCAGCGGGCTTTTTCTGAGGTAAAGGCTGCACTGTGAGGGGGGCCACTGTTACACTCCCCGGACTTTTCTCTCCCCTTTGTTTTACAGACGGAAGCATCGGACAGAGGGCTAAGGGCTGTTCTGTCCCAGGAGGTGGAGGGGGAGGACCGTCCAGTGCTGTACATCAGCTGCAAGCTGTCGGTGCATGAGGACAGGTACAGCACCATAGAGAAGGAATGCCTCGCCATCAAGTGGGCAATTCTCACCCTCCGCTACTATCTGCTGGGGCACCCTTTCACCCTCTGGTCAGATCACGTGCCGTTGCAGTGGCTCCACCACATGAAGGATGCCAGCGAGCGGATCACCCCTTGGTATCTGGCACTCCAGCCGTTTAAGTTCGAGGTGGTCCACAGGCCGGGGGCGCAGATGGTTGTGGCGGACTTCCTCTCCAGTCAAGGGGGGGGGGGAGTTGGCTGCAGGCCGGACGGCTGCCCAGCCTGTGCCGGGCAGTGGGGGTATGTGACAGTGGGGGCGTGGTCAAGCGTCGGTCTGTGAACGGAGGGCGGAGTCAGGGAAGGTAAGTGGCGGAATCACTGCACCCGATGGGAATTAACCTGTGTTTGTGTGTCTTCCCCACTGACCGCACCCTATAAGAGGAGAGGGAGAGCGGAGGAAGCGAGCTACTCCCCAACCTGGAGACTTGTGCGCGTGTGCATGTGTGTGTGTATAGTTAAGGCTGAAAAGCTATAATAAACGGGTTTTTGAGAACTCAGTTCTGGCCTGCCGTGCTTCTGTGCTCCACCCACCTAGAACACTTGCTACACCATCATACACTGATAGCTTCACCCCTGGAAGCCATATTATTATCTCAACAACTTGCCATTTGTAAGTGTGATGCTCGCACTAATGATTCAGATCCTATCTCCACAGGAAATGCTGCAGCAGATGCAGTGGCCCAGCGAGCTGCATGCCAAGGGCCTTCCAAACTCATGCTGAGTGCTAACACAAATACTAACAATATTAACCTTATTGTGACACCTACTGTATGGCTGACTTACATGATCTACAGGCGAGAGCCAAGTCAGAAGAATGCCAGATTTGGAGAAGACCAGGTTTTATTCATAAACAAGGTGTTTGGTATGGTTCAGATGGACATGTCTGCCCAAGTGTTATTTCCCTTATTTTGTGAAATTGACACATGGTAGTGACCATGTGCAAAAGGGGGGAATGAGCAACACTATTGCGTGCTTTTGGTTTACAAAAGGATTTATGAATTTTGCCCAAAAATTCCGTGAGAAGTGTGTCACTTGCACCACACACAACATAGGTTGGGGGCAACAGGTAGCACAGGCTGCACACCCACAACCACAGACACCCTTTGAACATTTGCAGCTGGATTTTGTTGAATTGACACCCTCATAATGGAAAAAAATACTGTCTGGTAACAGTAGATATGTTCTCTAAATGGGTAGTGGCATTCCCCACTTCCAAACAAGATGCAGGAGCTGTAGCAAAAGCTCTGCTAACTGAAATCATTCCCAGATGGGTCATTCCTAGGATGATGGGTAGTGATAACAGAATTCTGTTTGTAAATCAGGCATTGAAACAGGTGGGAGAAACATTGGGAATTGACCTAAAACAACATTGTGCATATCACCCAGCTAGTGGGGGTGTGGTAGAGTGGGAAAATGGGATGTTCAAAAACAAATTGGCTAAATATTGCAAAGATACGGGTCTCAACTGGGTTAAGGCCCTGCCCACTGTACTCTTGTATATGCGCACGAGAGTCAGAGCAAGAATGAACTTGAGCCCATTTGAAATACTCTTTGGCAGACCACCAAATACTGGGATAGGCCCTCAGCCAATTCCACAGCTGACTATGGGCCTATGCGAAAATGAAATGTTGCAATATTGTGCAGAAATCTCTTCTGTATTATGTCTCACCCACGAGCAGGTAAAAGAGGCACTACAGAGGACAGCTGAAACTACGCTACATGATCTGAAGCCTGGGGACTGGATAGTGGTGAAAGACTTCAGGAGAAAATGCTGGAGAGATCAAAGTTGGCTAAGACTGTATCAGGTGTTGCTCATGACTCAGACAGCTGTGAAGGTGAAGGAACGAGCCATGTGGATACACGCCAGCCACTACAAGAAAGGACCACCCCTAGAAGGAGAGGACAAGACACAGGCAGTAAGTTAGTGACTTACTGTGGGAAGAGTGTATAAACGGGCGTGCCTGCACTCAGAGCACCAGTCAGTGCCAGCTATAGGTAAGGTTTTACTGTATGGAGCCTGTCCTTATATGTCTGACTTCATGAAGAATCCATTCCAATACCATGTAAAAGCTGTATCAGCTGCACTAATCATGCTTGGGATTGCAGTGACCTTATCCTGCTTGCTCCCAAAAATGCTGCAACAAAGACAAAGTGAAACAGGCCCTAATCATTTTGCGCCCATCATCCACAGTGAGTTTTGGAAATACAGTGCTGCTTGAAAATTTGTGAACCCTTTAGAATTTTCTATATTTCTGCATAAATATGACCTAAAATATCATCAGATTTTCACACAAGTCCTAAAAGTAGATAAAGAGAACCCAGTTAAACAAATGAGACAAAAATATTATACTTGGTCATTTATTTATTGAGGAAAATGATCCAATATTACATATCTATGAGTGGCAAAAGTATGTGAACCACTAGGATTAGCAGTTAATTTGAAAGTGAAAGAGTCAGGTGTTTTCAATCAATGGGATGACAATCAGGTGTGAGTGGGCACCCTGTTTAATTTAAAGAACAGGGATCTATCAAAGTCTAATCTTCACAACACGTGTTTGTGGAAGTGTATCATGGCACAAACAAAGGAGATTTCTGAGGACCTCAGAAAAAGCGTTGTTGATGCTCATCAGGCTGAAAAAGGTTACAAAACCATCTCCAAAGAGTTTGGACTCCACCAATCCACAGTCAGACAGATTGTGTACAAATGGAGGAAATTCAAGACCATTGTTACCCTCCCGGCGGCACGGTGGTGTAGTGGTTAGCGCTGTCGCCTCACAGCAAGAAGGTCCAGGTTCGAGCCCCATGGCCGGCGAGGGCCTTTCTGTGTGGAGTTTGCATGTTATCCCCGTGTTCGCGTGGGTTTCCTCTGGGTGCTCCGGTTTCCCCTACAATCTAAAGACATGCAGGTTAGGTTAACTGGTGACTCTAAATTGACCGTAGGTGTGAATGTGAGTGTGAATGGTTGTCTGTGTCAGCCCTGTGATGACCTGGCGACTTGTCGGACGGCCGTTCGCATTTGGCCAGCAACTCCGGGATGCCTGCTGGCGGTGGTTGAGGGCCAACAACCGCAACGGCAAGGGGATCATCGACCAGGTGGTACTGGAACAGTTCATCACACGCTTGCCAGCAGGAACCGCGGAGTGGGTCCAGTGCCACCGCACGGCATCGCTGGATCAGGCAATCGAGCTGGTGGAGGACCATTTGGTGGCTGTCCCGGTGGCAGGACAACCGACAGCCTCTTCTCTCCCCTCCTCTTCTCTCTCTCTCTCTCTCTCTCTCCTCCTGTGTCTCTTCCTCGCCTCATTCCCCCACCATAGAGGCGGGGGCCGGCGCCACCTCAGCCAGCCCGCCGCACCCGCAGTGCCCTCCCGTTACTCCCTTCTGTGTCTGTCTCTCCCCCCCCTCAGTTGAGTGAGCCCCAGAGTGCCGGTGCAGAGAGAAAGCCCGGGCCGGTTTGCTGGCGCTGCGGGGAGCCGGGCCACTTCCAACAGCAGTGCACGGTAATGGAGGTGGGCGCAGTGGTTCAGATCCCCGACGCGCCAGGAGCCGCCCTCGATCGAGCCGGAGTGTATCGCATACCGGTGAGTATTCAAGGGGATACATATCAGGCGTTGGTGGATTCTGGTTGTAATCAGACCTCAATTCACCATAGCCTGGTGCAAGACGAGGCATTGGGGGGAGCACACGGGGTGAAGGTGTTGTGTGTGCATGGGGATGTTCACAGCTACCCTCTGGTGTCGGTCCACATTTTTTTCCAAGGGGAGAAATTTATAGTAAAGGCGGCGGTTAATCCTCGCCTCACCCACTCGATAATTTTGGGGATTGATTGGCCGGGATTCGGGGAGTTGATGAGTCATTTAGTGAAGAGTGGGTCCTGTCATATTTCAGCAGGGGGAGGTCCCGGTGCCGCCTTGGCGGGAGCCGCTGTCACAGAGCCGTCTGCATCATCTCCGCATCAGAGTGAAGAGCCACAGGCTCCTCCCTCTCTCAGGGAATCCCTGGCAGATTTCCAGTTAGAGCAGTCATGAGACGAGACTCTGCGGCATGCGTTTGACCAAGTGAGAGTAATCGATGGTCAAACGCTCCCGCCGAACGCCACCCCGTCCTTCCCCTATTTTTCTATTATGAAGGATAGATTATACCGAGTGATGCAGGACACTCCGACAAAAGAGCAGATCACACAGCTTTTGATTCCAAAAAGCCGCCGGGAATTGGTATTCCAGGTGGCTCACTTTAATCCCATGGCTGGACACTTAGGGCAGGATAAGACACTAGCCCGAATAATGGGCCGATTCGATTGGCTGGGGATTCGCGGCGATGTCCGTAGGTGGTGTATGGCGTGCCGCGAATCATAAATCCAGCAGCCATTCTAAAAGCGCCTTTGCGCCCTCTACCGTTAATCGAGACCCCGTTTGAAAGAATTGGGATGGATCTCGTCGGGCCATTAGATCGGTCAACACGAGGGTACCGCTTTATATTAGTTCTGGTTGACTATGCAACGCGATACCCGGAAGCAGTGCCTCTTCGCAATATCTCAGCATGCAGTATTGCGGAGGCGCTCTTCCGCGTCATCTCCTGAGTTGGAATCCCGAAAGAGATTCTGACTAATCAAGGCACCTCGTTTATGTCACGAACACTGAATGAACTGTATGGGTTATTAGGTATTAAGCCGATCCACACCAGTGTGTATCACCCACAAACGGACGGTTTAGTGGCACGGTTTAATCGCACCCTCAAGAACATAATTTAAAAATTCGTAAGTGAGGACGCACGTAACTGAGATAAATGGCTCGAACCCTTGTTATTTGCAGTGGGAGAGGTCCCCCAAGCCTCCACGGGGTTCTCCCCATTTGAATTATTATATGGGCGTAAGCTGTGCAGCATTTTAGATGTGCTGCGAGAAAATTGGGAGGAGGGACCTTCACCAAGTAAAAACAAAATTCAATACGTTATTGACCTGCACGCAAAACTCCACACACTCACACACCTAACCCAGGAGAATTTGCGGCAGGCCCAAGAACGGCAAGCCCGCCTGTACAACAAGGGTACGCGCCTTAGAGAGTTCGCACCGGGAGATAAAATACTCGTACTGTTGCCCACATCGAGCTCTAAATTAGTCGCCAAGTGGCAAGGACCCTTTGAGGTCACACAGCGAGTCGGGGATGTCGACTATGAGGTGAGGCGAACGGACAGGGGTGGGGAACTACAGATTTACCACCTCAATCTGCTCAAACTCTGGAACGAGGAGGTCCCCGTGGCGTTGGGGCCGGAGGTTCAAAAAGGAACATTAGCATCACGTGCCTCTCCAGTCCCCTGTGGAGACCACCTCTCCCTGACCCAACTCGTGGAGGTTGCCCAGTTGCAGACCGAGTTTTCGGATGTGTTCTCGCCCCTACCCGGCCGCACCAACCTCATAGAGCACCACATTGAGACGCCCCCGGTGGTGGTAGTGCGTAGCCGCCCTTACAGGCTACCCGAACACAAGAAAAAAAGTGGTTCGGGAAGAACTCGAGGCCATGCTCGAAATGTGCATCGTCGAGGAGTCCCACAGTGACTGGAGCAGCCTGGTGGTCTTGGTACCCAAGGCCGACAGGTCGGTCCGGTTCTGTGTGGACTATAGAAAAGTCAATGCAGTGTCTAAATTTGACGCGTACCCAGTGCCTCGTATTGATGAGTTACTCGATCGACTAGGCACGGCTCGCTTTTATTCGACACTGGATTTAACAAAGGGTTACTGGCAGATCCCCTTGACTCCACTATCCCGAAAAAAACGGCCTTTTCCACACCGTTCGGCTTACACCAATTTGTCACACTTCGTTTTGGGTTGTTTGGGGCGCCCGCTACGTTTCAGCGGCTGATGGACAGGGTCCTCCGCCCCACGCCACCTATGCGTCCGCCTACCTCGACGACATCATTGTCTATAGTAACGACTGGCCGAGGCACCTCGAACATCTGAGGGCCGTCCTTAGGTTGCTGAGGCTAGCGGGTCTCACAGCCAACCCGAAGAAGTGTGCGATTGGGCGGGTGGAAGTACGGTATCTGGGCTTCCACTTGGGCAACAGACAGGTGCGTCCCCAAATTAACAAGACAGCAGCAATTGCGGCCTGCCCGAGGCCCAAGACCAAAAAGACAGTTCCTGGGGCTGGCTGGCTATTATCGTAGGTTTATACATAATTATTTGGACGTCACCAGCCTGCTGACTGATCTGACTAAAAAGGGGGCACCAGATCCGGTCCAGTGGACGGAGCAATGCCAGCGGGCTTTTTCTGAGGTAAAGGCTGCACTGTGGGGGGGGCACTTTTACACTCCCCTGACTTTTCTCTCCCCTTTATGTTCCAGACGGATGCGTTGGACAGAGGGCTGGGGGCTGTTTTGTCCCAGGAGGTGGAAGGGGAGGACCGCCCAGTCTTATACATCAGTAGGAAGCTGTTGGTGCATGAGGGGTGATACAGCATGATTGAAAAAGAGTGCTTGGCAATCAAGTGGGCGGTCCTCGCCCTCCGTTACTACCTGCTCTACCTGCTGGGACACCCTTTCACCCTCTGTTCGGACCACGCGCCCCTCCAGTGGCTCCACCGCATGAAGGATGCCAACAAGCGGATCACCCATTGGTATCTGGCACTCCAACCCTTTAACTTCAAGGTGATCCACAGGCCGGGGGCGCAGATGGTTGTGGCAGACTTCCTCTCCCGTCAAGGGGGGGGGGGAGTCGGCTGCGGGCCGGACAGCTGCCCGGCCTGAGTCGGGCGGTGGGGGTATGTCAAGCCACTGGAGTTAACATTTCCCTTTCGTTTTTAGGCTTTGATGGGAGAAGCAGCTAGCTTGTTTGTAGCCTCACCAAGCACAAGCAATGACACAGGCCTGCTACATTAAGGCTACATCCACACGACAACGGCAACGAGATGTTATTTAAAAATATATCGCGTCCAAATGGGCAACGATCAGTAAAATATCAGGTCCATATGGCAACGCAACGCTTGCTGAAAATGATGCAATACGCATGCCACACCTCTAGGGGCGCTGTAAGACGGTCCCTTCGGAGACACCAGAACAATAGAAGAAGTAAGGACGCATGCGCATAAACTATTATGCGTGAGACTTCATATTAGCCACAAAGTCAGGAAAATCTGTTCGTAAAATTACATTATAATGACCAAATACAATGAAAAGTATTTTTCCAGTCTCACCTGTGAAAGGTAATCCCATGTGATCTCGTTTGGACGGTAAACCTGTTGGTACAGTTAAACGCAGCACATGAATCTTTATTCTCCGCTTTGACCTATCCAATATGGCGGCGAGGATGACGTATGATTCTACATGGAAGGCGGCATCTTTAATGGTCCGGAATAAATTGAATGCTACACGTTGATGGATTAATTTGCTCTTCTACGCCCTTTTTGAGGAATGTATTGTAGGACTTAAACCATCATCTGAAGAGGTGAGATCGCTCCTTTTTTTCCCTATTTTTGCTGGCGGGATTGACTCTGCCCTAAGGGCAGAGTCTCTCTCTCTCTCTCACTTTGCACCATTACACAATAAATATTCACAGTGAAAATATTTTGTAAGCGTGTTTCATGAACCAAGTTATAGGATTTGTTGACAACTCGCATCGAGTTCGTTACATTTCTACCCAGCGTGAAGCACTCACAGTCATGTGGTTGTGACATCATCGTAAACAAATCCGTTCTACTCATCCAGACGACTTCACAACGGCAACGTTGCCAGATCTTTCCACTCTGGAACCCGTTCTCAAAAAGATTGCGTTTTGGGCACCCAAAACGCCGGTGCCATGTGGACGCCAGGCCTAAATGATAAGCAATTGTATCGGAGTCACCTGAATCCATTGCCATGTGGACAGGGCCTAAGTGGACTCCTCTGTTCTGTGGGGTTTGTGAGTGAGTGAGTGAGTGAGTGAGTGAGTGAGTGAGTGAGTGAGTGAGTGAGTGAGTGAGTGAGCGAGCGAGCGAGCGAGCGAGTGAGTGAGTGATTGGACCCACATCATCTTTCTTTGTCCTGTGTGATTTGTGTTTTAAGAATGTAATAGTCGTACTATTGGTTTAAACTGTCCCTTAGGTAACGCAAGTGTTAATCTATATGTTTCAGTATTCTGATACTGAACTGATACTAATGCTGTTAATTTCAGTACTGCCGAGCATGATAGCTGGCTGAGTTACTGATTGGATTTGTCTAAAAGGTTTAAGCTAATATTTGTTATTTATTTATATATTGTAGTATTTTGCTGAAGTGAAGTTATATTGATTGACATAGTGTGATCTGTTTTCTCCTGTTTGGAGTGTAGAATTTTTAAAAATGACTTTGAATTGATTCTGAGGGTACTGATATAGTAGCTGTTTATATATGAAATTATATTGATTGAGATATTATATACTTGTTACTTGAATTGATCTGTTTTGTAACTTGACACATTTGAAGAATCCAGTTTATTTATTCTTTGGGGTAATTTGAATGACAAGAGAGATCTATTGGCCTTTTTCCACTACCCTTTTTCAGCTCACTTCAGCTCACTTCAGCTCGCTTCAGCTCGCTTCAGCTCACTTCAGCCCGACACGGTTCGCGTTTCAACTACCAAAAACCAGCACGACTCAGCTCGCTTCAGCCCTGCTTAGCCCCTAAAACTCGCACCGTTTTGGAGTGGGGCTGAAGCGAGCCAAAGCAAGCCGACTGAGGCTGGGGGCGTGAGCAGACACTCCCCTGTGCACTGATTGGTGAGGAGGAGTGTCCTCACATGCCCCGCGAGCGCACTGGGATCTGTAAACACCGCAAACCCGGAAGGAGAAGAATTACGAATTACGAGAATTTCTGAAGCCTTATGCGCCTTGCCTCATCTATATGCTCTTGCCAGTATCTGTTGGCGTTGTCGGTGACAACAAGCCACAGCACCAAGACCAGCAACACTAACGACTCCATGTCCTCCATGTTTATTGTTTACTATTCGGGTCGTGAGACTACCGCTTAAAAGATCACTGATGTCACTGTTTGCGCTGCTTAACGACATCACCTGACGTCCACCCACTTTCGCTAACTCCACCCAATGTGTCCACCCACTTCCAGCCAGCACGGTTCAGCGCGGTTGTAGTCGAAATGCAACTCCAACAGCCCCGCTCAGCCCGACTCAGCACGGCACGGCTCAGCCCGACTCAGCCGCATTTGTAGTGGAAAAGCGGCATAATATAAGAAAGTAACTAACTGCCACTCTTAACAGAGTTATTTATATATTCTATTTGCATATTTATTTATACATTTATTTATGTTTATTTATTGTTTATTCTATATTTACATGTTTATTGTTATTTCCTCTACTTCAACTTCCCTTACCTTTGCCAATACAATAAATAATCAGCCATTTGTATTCCAAAAATAGCCTTTGTCTTTGTTGAAGTGGGTAGCATACTAATTAATAATATACACATTCAGTAATTTTTAGTGTAACTTATTTATTTAACTGTGCTTTCAAAAGTATTGACAAGAAAATAAGGAGACAGCCACCTTTCAAAGAACTCAGGCATTTGCCTTGAACAAACTTGGAGGTAAAGGGGTGTTACACTATGATGGCTAAGGACTACAATTGACATGATAACTTTAGGACTGCAGTTGTAATGAACAGTTTTGCACTCAAGTTTCCACTAGTGAACAGTTGATAAGTTCAACAAAATAGAGTTCACGCTAAAACTATAATAAATTTCCTGGTTACTCAGTTGTACTTCGTGACTATATAGGACACAGTTATAGAAGCAGTTTATTTATAATTATGTTATCTGTTATATCACCCAAATGAGGATGGGTTGGTTCCCTTTTGAGTCTGGTTCCTCTCAAGGTTTCTTCCTCATGTCGACTGAGGGAGTTTTTCTGTGCAGCTGTCACCACATCTGATGTGGCTCATGAGGGATCAATTAGGGATAAAATTAGCTCATGTTTAAATAATTTAATTTTCTGTAAAGCTGCTTTATGACAATGTTTGATGTTAAAAGCACTATACAAATAAACTTGACTAGATGCTGATTTAAGAAAAAAAATTGAAGTGGTCTCTAAATTTTTCCAGAGCTGTATACATACATACATACATACATACATACATACATACATACATACATACATAATAATAATAATAATAATATTATTATTATTATTATTATATTCTACCTGATTAGCGCACAAGGCACCAAGAAAACATCATATGGCCATTCAGGGGTGTGCTAAATAGGGACTCCAATAGAACTACTTTAGGCATTCAAACTTACAAATATTATTGATAATATCTTACTATCCATGGGGTTCGAGCCCCGTGGCCAATGAGGGCCTTTCTGTGCAGAGTTTGCATGTTCTCCCCATGTCCGTGTGGGTTTCCTCCGGGTGCTCCGGTTTCCCCCACAATCCAAAAGACATGCAGGTTAGGTTAACTGGTGACTCTAAATTGACCATAGGTGTGAATGTGAGTGTGAATGGTTGTCTGTGTCTATGTGTCAGCCCTGTGATGACCTGGCGACTTGTCCAGGGTGTACACCGCCTTTCGCCCATAGTCAGGTGGGATAGGCTCCAGCTTGCCTGCGACCCTGTAGAACAGGATAAAGCGGCTAGAGATAATGAGATGAGATGAGAAACATATCCATCAGGCCCATTTCCCCTTTTACAGTTTAGAATGGCTGAATCACTAGCAACAGGAAAACAGGTCAAATGATATCAAGTGGAGGCTATGGTGATTTTCGAAGTGGCAAGCACAGTGAGCAGCTACCATGTGTATAGAAGTGTTTGGACCCCAGAAATTGGTCAGATTTTGGAGATATCAACTGAAGATAATAACCCTCATGATAAATACGCAGTGATTGACGTGACCAATGATAAAACCATAGGCCACACTCCAAGAGAACTGAACAAGATTGTGTATTTCTTTCTGAAAAATGGCAAGGAATTCATATGTCATTAGGCTTGCTCATTGGGGATAGATTAGGGATAAAATTAGCTCATGTTTTAAGTCGTTCAAATTGTGTAAAGCTGCTTTGCGACAATGTTTATTGTTAAAAGCGCTATATAAATAAACTTGACTTGACTATTTCTGACAAATATAACCACTCTAAATTAGTTGGTGGAAGTAGAATGCTTCTTCTGATTGATCAGCAAAGAACTACTTGTGAAAAGGCTCAGAAATATATTCAACGGTCAATAAGGTAAAATACCTTGATTTTTATGTCAGTGAATTGACTCAGTTTGTGCTGTCAGAAAAGAGGGGGTGTGCTTATGGGGCAGGTGCGCTAATTAGGTTGAATATGGTACAACCCCGATTCCAAAAAAGTTGGGACAAAGTACAAATTGTAAATAAAAACGGAATGCAATAATTTACAAATCTCAAAAACTGATATTGTATTCACAATAGAACATAGACAACACATCAAATGTCGAAAGTGAGACATTTTGAAATTTCATGCCAAATATTGGCTCATTTGAAATTTCATGACAGCAACACATCTCAAAAAAGTTGGGACAGGGGCAATAAGAGGCTGGAAAAGTTAAAGGGACAAAAAAGGAACAGCTGGAGGACCAAATTGCAACTCATTAGGTCAATTGGCAATAGGTCATTAACATGACTGGGTATAAAAAGAGCATCTTGGACTGGCAGCGGCTCTCAGAAGTAAAGATGGGAAGAGGATCACCAATCCCCCTAATTCTGCGCCGACAAATAGTGGAGCAATATCAGAAAGGAGTTCGATAGTGTAAAATTGCAAAGAGTTTGAACATATCATCATCTACAGTGCATAATATCATCAAAAGATTCAGAGAATCTGGAAGAATCTCTGTGCGTAAGGGTCAAGGCTGGAAAACCATACTGGGTGCCCGTGATCATTGGGCCCTTAGACGGCACTGCATCACATACAGGCATGCTTCTGTATTGGAAATCACAAAATGGGCTCAGGAATATTTCCAGAGAACATTATCTGTGAACACAATTCACCGTGCCATCCGCCGTTGCCAGCTAAAACTCTATAGTTCAAAGAAGAAGCCGTATCTAAACATGATCCAGAAGCGCAGATATCTTCTCTGTGCCAAGGCTCATTTAAAATGGACTGTGGCAAAGTGGAAAACTGTTCTGTGGTCAGACGAATCAAAATTTGAAGTTCTTTATGGAAATCAGGGACGCCGTGTCATTCGGACTAAAGAGGAGAAGGACAACCCAAGTTGTTATCAGTGCTCAGTTCAGAAGCCTGCATCTCTGATGGTATGGGGCTGCATTAGTGCGTGTGGCATGCGCAGCTTACACATCTGGAAAGACACCATCAATGCTGAAAGGTACGTATATCCATGTTCTAGAGCAACATATGCTCCCATCCAGACGACGTCTCTTTCAGGGAAGACCTTGCATTTTCCAACATGACAATGCCAAACCACATACTGCATCAATTACAGCATCATGGCTGCGTAGAAGAAGGGTCCAGGTACTGAACTGGCCAGCCTGCAGTCCAGATCTTTCACCCACAGAAAACATTTGGCGCATCATAAAACGGAAGATACGACAAAAAAGACCTAAGACAGTTGAGCAATTAGAATCCTACATTAGACAAGAATGGGTTAACATTCCTATTCCTAAACTTGAGCAACTTGTCTCCTCAGTCCCCAGACGTTTACAGACTGTTGTAAAGAGAAAAGGGGATGTCTCACAGTCACTACGTTTACATGCACATAGAGAGAATCGAATTTCTGCCGTTGCTCGACTGAAATCGAAGTTCAAAATGCCATGTATACATCTTAATTCGGCTGAAATTGAACCGAACTTGATTTCTTGGAATCGAGCTACACGACCTAGTTTATGCGATTTCTGCCGAGCTACTTTGTGCATGTATACCCTATCGAGCTAGTTGTCGAGCTAATTCCGGAAGTGACGAGTGACGAGACCACAAGCGGGAAACACAACAGCCTCGGTCGGCATGACAACGAATCATGACAACGGCATGAATCTTTTCTTTTTGTGGCATTGTTTGCACTGTTAAAATTTAGCTCACTTACTGTATCACCAAATACATCTGTACAGCTGTTGCATAGCTGTGAATTGTGTACATAAACAAGTCACTGTATTTGTGTGTGTGTGTGTGTGTGTGTGTGTGTGTGTGTGTATATGTCCAACATCTGAAGAATGTCAATAAAAACAAAACAATTGAACTTTTTGTGTGTTTATTAAGACATAAGGCCCTGTGATGACCTGGCGACTTGTCCAGGGTGTACCCCGCCTTTCGCCCGTAGTCAGCTGGGATAGGCTCCAGCTTGCCTGCGACCCTGTAGAAGGATAAAGCGGCTAGAGATAATGAGATGAGATGAGATTAAGACATAAGTTAAATTGTAAGCAAAAAAAAAAATAGTTTTTTGTAAGCAAAAAATGGACTTTAGAAAAATATTATTGTGCAAAATAAGTTGTCTTACAAAACAGTGGTCTGCGCCGGACAGTTTGTAGCCATAGTCTGTTAGAGCAAGCCTAATAGCTTGAACACGGAACTGCTAGTGTTGCCAGATTGGGGGTTTTAAGTGCATTTTAGCGGATTTGAACATGTTTTGGGCTGGAAAACGTCAGCAGTATCTGGCAACACTATAGCTCTTCTTCATGACGACAACCGGAAGTGTACCAACACGATGGGGCATGTAGCGCCACGTGTGGCTCGGGTGCACAATGCAGCTTGCACAATAGTCCGATTTCACTTGTGCATGTAGGATTGGATTTCTCTGGCACCCCTGCTGGGACCCTTTGCTCGATTACCAACAGCAGCTTGATTTGGACGTGCATGTAAACGTAGTCAGTGGTAAACATGGCCTTGTCCCAACTTTTCTGAGATGTGTTGTCATGAAATTTAAAATCACCTAAATTTTCTCATTAAATGATACATTTTCTCAGTTTAAACATTTGATATGTCATCTATGTTCCATTGTGAATAAAATATGGAATTCTGAAACTTCCACATCATTGCATTCCGTTTTTACTTACAATTTGTACTTTGTCCCAACTTTTTTGGAATCGGGGTTGTACTATTATTATTTGTTAAAAGGGCTAGAGAATAGCTAAATCGCGTAACATGGATTGGCTATATGTCTGTCAGGTTATGTGTAACCAGCAATTTACACATTAGCACCTATTGTTACCTAATTTGACTTAACTTATGCAGACTCGTAATAATGGGATAACAGTCACGGCAGAAGAGCAGAGTTCTGCAATGGCAAATTATCTGTCTGATTGAAAAACAAACTAACCATATTGTAAATGTCAGGCACAGGAACAAGAGACAGATGTAAGCATGGCATTTTATCACAAGAGCAAAACACAAAACAAGCAGAATAACCAGAGCAATGGGAACACAGAATAAACTGGGCTGAGCAAAACAGCAGGAGAAAGACAAGCACAAGACAAAAAGCTGTACAAAACTCAGGATTTTAACAAAGAATTAATTACCAAAATAAACTCAGAAAAGGTGTGCATCATTAAGAGCATGTGATCAAAATACTGTAAAGCAAATTATGAACCATGTATAATGTATGCCTATCCCACAGTATCGAATAACAAAATACAAATACTTCTAGTTAACATGTGATATAAAAAAATAAATGAAATATCACATTAATAATGGCACTTGCAATTATTAATTTCCAGTTAGCAGTACAAGAGCTGAACTGACGTCAAAGAAGAGAAGGATAAAAAATGAGCAGGAACTGTCTGAACTATAATTGGGTACAGGGAATGAAGGGGTGACCTATTTATAGTTGGCAGCATGTATAATTGTTATAATATTAATATAGCCAGAATATTTTAGGTCATGTTCCACTTTGTCATATTCGGGTGTAAATTAGAAGACAAGAAATAATGTGGGTATAATTTCTTCAGATCACTTTTGAAAATAATTATAACAAACTGAGTTGCAAAAAGAGTCAGCTCAGATACAAATCCTATGTTGCATTTTTGCTGTAATATTCAATGTATAATTTGATAGTTGTTCACTTTAGTTGATGCAATGATGTTTTGTATGTGATATTCCAATATATACTCACTAGGTGCTTTACTGGGAACATCATACTAATACTGAGTAGGGCCTAACTTTGCTCTCAAAACAGCCTGAGTTCTTCTTGGCATGGATTCCCCAAGATGTTGGAAACATTCCTTTGATATTCTGGTCCATATTAACATGATTGCATCATGCAGTTCCTGCAGATTTTTCACATGCATATTCATGCTGCAAATCTCCTGTTATACCACATCCCAGAGGTGTTCTACTGGATTCAGATCCTGTGACTGGGAAGGCCACGAAAGAACACTGAACTCAGTGTCATGAAACCAGTTTGAGACCACTTTTGCTTTATGACATGATGCATTAGCATGTTGGAAGTAGCCATTAGAAGATAGGTAAATTATGGCCATAAAGGAATGCACATGGTCAGTAACAATACTCAAACAGGCTGTGGTATTCAAGCGATGATTCATTCGAATTAATGGGCCCAAAGCGCGCCAAGGAAACATTCTCCACAATATTACATCACCTACACCAGCCTGGACTGTTGACACAAGGCAGAGTGGGTTCATGGATTCATGTTGTTGATGCCAAATTCTGACCCTACCATCCGTGTGCTTCAGCAGAAATAAAGATTCAAGGTATGTTTTTTTTTTTTTCCAGTGTTCAACTGTCTGGTTTTGGTGAGACTGTGCCCAAGATTTCTGTCAGCTTTCTGTTTTTGGCTAACAGAAGCCGACCCCAATATGGTCATCTGTTGTAGCCGATCTGCCTCAAGGTTTGATATGTTGTGCCTTCTGAGATGGTTTTCTGCTCACCACTAGTGATGGGCAGTTTGATTTATTTTAGTGAACCAATTCGAACAGTTCAAGAAACTGAACTGGGCTTTTCAGGTTTTTGCATTTTGGTTCTTTTGTACTTCCAGTACATTTCCTCACTTGTTTATTCAGCTTACAAAACTTGCAGAAGCTTTACATTGAATGCAAAAGGCAATGCACAAATCAAATATTAATAAAATAATTACACAATCTTATAATTTTAATGAAGCTATTTATTTCTTCTTTGATAATGTCCCCTTTATATTTAAAGTCCCCTTTATATTTAAAATTGGGTTCAGAGCTACGCCACAACCAGCAGACAAAACACTCAAACATCAAACTACACAAAAAAGAATGTGTAGTTCTGTTGGTGTTGGTTATGTTGAATTTACAGCATAGGGTCTGTATGATTAGTGTGCCAGTCTAGCTCAAAAGTTTGAGTGGTTTAATGAATATCTACAGTAGTGGTTTATTTGCCCCAACTAATATTATTTCACAGGTCAACAACAATTTGTGTTCATGTAGATGCCAATAGTTGCCCTGACATAATTTAATCATATGTTTAAATACTATATGTAGCCTACACGGAACCAGCCAGCTTACCATACCATAGCCAGCCTTTGGCATATTAATCACATCAAGGGATAAAATAGGTTTTTTGCCCCCCCCGCCCGCAGTATTAAATGTCAACATAAATTTGGTTTGTCCAGACACCACAAATGAGCTGCTGCAGTCAACTGAACCTGGATGCAATGGTGTGTGTGTGTGTGTGTGTGTGTGTGTGTGTGTGTGTGTGTGTGTGTGTGTGAGAGAGAGAGAGAGAGAGAGAGAGAGAGAGAGAGAGAGAGAGAAACTTGGAAGACATGATCATAGTCTTGTGAGATGGGATGTCATCTGGGAATTTTAATAATAATGTAGCTTAGAATTTGTGTCTTTGTGGTCTTAAAAGAGAGATATGTGAGTGATAAATGATATGTTTTTTATTAAACTGACGATAAATTTTACTATTGATATTTAATAGTCAATTGGCACGTGCCTCAGTTTCCTGAGACATTATGGGTGTTGATAATAACTCAATTATAACGAGACAGAAACTGAAGTGAACTACATAAATTAAAAAATAAAAATAAAAAGTACAAAAATTAGTACTAAAGATGTCATAACCTTTGAATGTGTGTGGGTGATAACATTTCTTGTAAAGTTAAATATAGATTCCTCAAACTATCTATGCCAATCTCCCTTAAAAAATACAAGCCCCAGGAAAACTTGACTTAGCCCCTGGTCTTTTCAATAGCTAGAAATGCCCCTGCTGTGCTATCATGTGACAAATAAAGGCTTCTAAAAATCTAAACAGAACTTTTCTGTAACTATGTCATTTTTACTGGCAACAAAATATGCAAATCAACAGAGTTCACTTTTATGAAGTTTAAATCTCACTCAGCTAGATAACGCATACGCAGTACCGACACAGATAGCTTACTCTTAAACAATCCCATTGCCATGGCAAAGTGATTGTTTCAGTCTAAAAAAGATCACTTTTCTCAATGAATAAAAACAAACAAAAGCATGTCACATAAAATTATCAATGATCAGACTTATTTTACACCCAAACGCTTGACAATCAGGCATCTTTTAGGGTTGTTTACAACAATTTAGAAGCGATGTGTCCATGAGCTCCAATAACATCATGAAGTCATGTTTGGAGTTGGTGATGTCACGAATTGTACTCAGAGTGTGATATCTGAACCTCGGAGGAGATGGCGTCGTCGTGAGTGGCCATGCACTTGTAAGCTTGTCAAGAAAACTTTAGTGAAATGGTAATACAAGTGCTAATTACGCTGTGATTTTTTCATACACTAGTATATAATGCTTGCTTAAGTTGAGTACTTCAGTACTTCAGCACTGGGCGTGTATGGGTAAAAAGACTAAGAGAAAAAGCAAAGGGAAATCCAAAGTCATGATGCTACAGGATACAGACGGTATGGCGTTAACAAGTGCTATCTCCAGTGCTGCTCAGTCCCCTGTTGACTCTGGGGAGAAAGATGCAAGAATATGGTTTGACTCATCCCCACCTTTTGATAGCAGCAATGCTTTGGCTTCTGTCCTTAATCCTGACACTCCGGAGAAACCCCTCTGCAAAAAAAATGAAGCGTGTGGAATCAAGGAGTGTTGCCAAAAACAATGACAGAAATATGGATGGGCTATCAGCAATTCGTGAGTTGTCCGTCAAGCATGACGCCACATTTCGAAAGATTTCAACTATTGAAAAGACCACACAGGACACTTCTAAAGAAATTGAGAGTATATCAGCTACTGTTAAGCAGGTTATGTTTGATGTGGGTGAAAACAGGAAGGAGCTAAAGCACATGCAAAACGAAGTACAGACTTTGAAAGAAGAGAATAAAGCGTTGAAATTAGCTGTGGAAGAAAGTTGACGTTACAGCTGGAAGTCTCTACTGAAACTACACGGTCTGAAAGAATATGATGGAGAGAACGTAAGGGAAGAAGTCATTAAAATCCTTGCACAAATGACGCCGAACATTCGTGACAGTCTACATGTGGGGGTGGATATCGCTCATCGTCTGGGACCGAAGGAATCCGGGAAAAATAGATCTGTCATCATCCTCTTTGCAGCATGGCACGTCAGAGATGCAGTTTGGCAAGCAGCCAGGAATTGCAGGTTCCTTCAGGAGAATAATCTATGCATCACACAGCCGCTGTCTCCAGAGGACAGGGTAGCTAGGAACAAACTTTGGCCCTTGCTAAAGAAGGCTTGAGAGGAGGGTAAGAAGGCCTCCTTCAAAGGCTCATTCACTCTCATTGATGGAAAGAAATTCCCTTTCTCTGAAGTCAAATAAAGTTTAAGGCTAACATTGTGGTCTAATAGCTCAGCTTATAGGCTATCAACCAGCCCTCATCTATCCATGTTACATTCGTGTAGCCCTGGAAAAAGAAGGGATGGGGGGGGATGTAATTGTTTGTACTATGTAGGCTTAATATTTTTGTCTCAACATATTGTTTTTTCTGCTCAGTAATTTTCCTTGTGTTAATTCCTTTTGCACTTTCCCAGCTAGTCTATTTTTTTTAAACTGAATGTGAATAACTTCTATGTTCCTACTGGTGCATATTAGGCTATAAACTGGGATTTAGCCTGACCTTTTCAGTTAAGGATGTTTAAGATACTGAGTATTGAACTTACAGTGGTATAGTAAATTATAGTAGTTATCCACCTCTCCTTTAGGTGAGTTTCCAAGTTCAGGTTAAGCGTTAACTTTGTCTTTATGGTAAATGTTCTTACTGTAAGTCTTTGTCTGTCTTGTCTTTGAATGTAAGAGGTATACAGGATATGGTAAAGAAGGAAGCTTTATTTTTGTTTTGTAAGAGAAGTGAAGCAGATTTAATTTTGTTTCAAGAGACACACTCTGTTGATGCTGACACTAAGTTCTGGAAAGCTCAGTGGGGAAATACTGTACACTACAGTCATGGGAGTAGTTACTCAGCAGGAGTAGCTATTTTTCTACACAAATTTAAAGGGGAGGTATTAGAGGTATCCAAATCTTCTGAAGGAAGATGGCTAATAATGGTCATAAAGCAAGAAGATTTCACTTTCATTCTATGCAGTATCTAGGGTTACAACTCTCATCTCTGTAACAAAGCCTTGTTTGCTGAAATATCAGACAATGTAGGATCTCTGTCTGACAAGTATAGTGACTCTTATGTTATTTTTGGGAGGTGACTTTAATGAATGTGTTGATGCTAGCTTAGATACAGTAGATTTCCCCCAAGAGTAAGCCAAGGTGCACTTGCCAATAACTTAGTTTTGTCCTTGTGCTCTGATCTTTCTTTGATCGACACCTGGCGGTTTTTCAATCCAAATCTAATAGACTTCACTTGGTCTAACAAAAGTTTAACCCTTAGATTTAGGATTGATTTGTTTTTAATTTCTAATACAGCTCTTCATTTAATTCAAGATGTTTCACACTCATTTGCACCTTTGTCTTACCACAAACAGATATTCCTTAAACTGGGAGACCAGCAGAAAGTTTCTTCACTACGTGGTTATTGGAAGATAAACAATGCTTTATTAAAGGATGAGGACTTTAATAACAGTATTAAGAATCTTATAACAGAACTGTTTTCTGACTCTAATAAGGAATGCGCAACAAAGTGGGAATTCTTTAAATATAAGACGAGGTGCATTGCTATTGAAAGATGTAAGAAACTGAAGGCCAATAGACATCAGTATGAGACCAAGTTAGTTGAGAGAGTCAATGAGTTAACAACAAAAAAAGAATACTACTGAAGAGGAAAAAGTAGAAATACAAGAAATTTGTTTAAAACTCGATGAATTTGGCTCAGATTTGGCTAAAGGTGCCTTCATAAGATCAAGGGCATAGTGGTTAGAGGAAGGTGAAAAGAACTCCAGCTATTTTTTTGCACTAGAGAAAAGAAATGGTCAAAGGAAGGCTTTGACCTCCCTTAACATTGATGGCATTAAATGTAACAACCCTGTGGTCATTTACAAATTTGTCACTACATTCTATAGAGAGATTTATTCTTCCAGAATTGATGTCAGTAGTCGTATGTTTATGGATAAAGTAAGTAAATATGTCCCAATTATTGATGATGATTACAAATCAATCTGTGATTCTAAAATTACTTTTGATGATGTAAGCAAAGCTCTACACTCTATGAAAAAAGGCAAGGCCCCTGGCATAGATGGCCTTTCAGTCGAATTTTATGTTCATTTTTAGGAGTATATAAAAGTTCCTTTGCTTGGCATGTACAATGAATGTATAAGGCAAAAGGAAATGTCTACAACTATGAAACAAGGAATCATTTCCCTTATTCCTAAACTAGGCAAGGACACACTTTTAATTGATAATGGGTGCCCGATTTCACTTCTGACCATTGATTACAAGATATTGGCTTTGGTTTATGCCAACAGATTGAAAACCAGTCTTGATGGTATAATTTCAGAGACACAATCTGGCTTCATTAAAAACTGACATATTACAAACAATATTAGACTGGTGCTTGATCTTCTTGATTATGCTGATTCAGTTCAATCTCAAGCTCTCATCCTCTTTCTAGACTTTTATAAGGCCTTTGACACCATTTGAACATTCTTTTCTACTGCAAACTCTTAAATTATTTGGTTTTGGTGACTCATTTATTAGTATAATTGGGATGTTTTACAAGGATATAAACAGTTCTGTTATCATTAACCGCAATACATCTACAAGGTTCGATATAAAGCGAGGGGTCAGACAGGGATGCCCGATATCCCCCTTTCTTTTTTTGCTGGTTACTGAACTGCTATCTTTATTTATTGTTCATGACCTTGAACTAAAGGGCATAACTATTTTTGAAAGGGTGATTAAGATTGCTCAGCTGGCAGATGATACAACTTTATTTTTGTATGATAAGTCGCAGTTGGTGTATGCTTTGTCTCTAGTTGAGCAATTCTCTGAGGCTTCTGGTCTAAGATTAAATATTTCTAAATGTGAAATTTTGGCTATACATGATTGTGATGAAAGCTTTATACACAATATCCCAATAAAAAATACAGTTAAGTATCTTGGTATTCAGATAACTAAAAGTATAAGGGATGGGCAAACTTTAAACTTTTCAGGGAAAATCATTAAAGCCAAGAGTATTCTTAATTCTCGGCTGCAAAGAGATTTGAGCATGCTGGGCAGAGTTCTCTTGTCCAAAGCAGATGGTTTATCTCATTTTGTATACCCCTCCATCCCACTATTTATCACTGACAAAACTATAAAGGAGATAAACAAAATCTTTTTAGATTTTATCTGGAAAATTAAACCACACAAACTCAAAGAAGTATTATCTAGTTGTAAAGCCCAAGGAGGGTTAAATTTTCTGGATTTCTCTGATACAGTTAACTCATTTAAAGTAGGATGGCTTAGAAGATGTCTAATACATTTCAATTCTATATGTTTTTTTTTATCCCTAATCATATATTTAACCAGGTTGGAGGTCTCTCTTTTGTTCTAAAATGCAATTATTCACCTACAAAATTATCAGTTTCTTTATCAAAGTTTCACCAACAGTGTCTTCTTGCTTGGAGATCATGTTTCGTTCACAATTTCTCTCCTCACAAAACACTCATTTGGAATAATGCAGACATTACCATCAGCAAAAAGGCTCTCTTCTTCCCTAGATGGGTTGATAATGGCATCCAAAACATTATATCGCTGTTTGATAGTTCTGGCAATGTATTATCATACAAGCAATTTTTATCATGCCACGGCCTCCCAGTCCCTTTTAGGGAGTTCAACTTATTGATCAAGGCTATCCCCACAGGGTTGGCCCAACTTCTAAAAAAACATTTATCCTTTGGTACAAGCAGTGTACTGCAATATAATTTATGTTTGGATGGAGTTGATCTGGTTGATAAGAAATGTGACAATAAACATATACGCCGAATTTTTCAATCCAGAAAAAGAATCACCCCTAGGGGGAAACTTTATTGGGGTTCTTTTGTTCAGGATATTGATTGGAAAAAAGCCTGGCTTTTGCCAAATAAATATTGCATTACCAATAAAGTAAAAGAGGTTCACGTTAAGATCCTTCACAAAATATATCCAGTGAACGGGTTTATCTCCAAGTATGCAGATGTACAGAGCTTTTGTACCTTTTGTGGGAATGTGGATGAAACCTTGATTCATCTGTTCTTTGAATGTCAAATGACTGAACTTTTTCTTATTGACCTTAATAAGTACCTCTTTGATCACTTGGATGTGGCTTACTCCATTCGTATCAAAGATATTTTTTTCTATTATGAAAATCCTGAAAAGAAATCCCTGGAATATGTTGTGAATTTTTTTTATTTTGCAAGCTAAATTTTTTGTTCATAAACAAAAATGGCAAAAATTGCAACCCTCTTTCTCTCTGTTCTCCTTAGAAATGGAAACACTCTTTAAGTCTTTAAATATAATTAAGAAAAACTAAAAAAAAAATGACAGACTGTTGTGTCTTATTAGCACAGTATTGAATAGGTGATCTGCTAACTCTTTACATAATTGATTACTTGCATTCATTATATGTTAAGTTTTTGTTTGTTTTTGTTTCTTGTTTGTTTTTTTACTTCTTTCTGTTAATATCTGATGTCTATGTATTTCCTTTAAATGACTGGCTTTGTTGTATTGTATTGTGTGTTAATAAAGTCTCATCTCATTATTTCTAGCCGCTTTATCCTGTTCTACAGGGTCACAGGCAAGCTGGAGCCTATCCCAGCTGACTATGGGCGAAAGGTGGGGTTCACCCTGGACAAGTCGCCAGGTCATCACAGGGCTGACACATAGACACAGACAACCATTCACACTCACATTCACACCTACGGTCAATTTAGAGTCACCAGTTAACCTAACCTGCATGTCTTTGGACTGTGGGGGAAACCGGAGCACCCAGAGGAAACCCACGCGGACACGGGGAGAACATGCAAACTCCGCACAGAAAGGCCCTCGCCAGCCACGGGGCTCGAATCCGGACCTTCTTGCTGTGAGGCGACAGCGCTAACCACTACACCACCGTGCCGCCATGTTAATAAAGTATTCCAAAAAAAAATCGGAACCTCAGACAGAGTAAGATGGCAGCATCTAGGGACATTGTTTTTCTTTTAAAATAAAATCTGTACACAGTATACGGTACAAATATGAACAAGTGAACACTCAAATATGTCTTGTCTGGATATTATCTGTCAGTCTAAAACAAGGGTTTTTTTGGCTTTAAAATCATATACATTTATATATTCACATATACGTGTTTCTTCAACTCTGGGCACTTTTGGCCTTGTCAACTTTTAAGAAATGAATACTCTCAAAACAGACATTCAGACTAAATTGACCGTAGGTGTGAATGTGAGTGTGGATGGTTGTCTCAATGTGTTAAGGCCAATTTATGCTGACAACCCAGTCCTCGCAGATAGCGTCGCAGACAGTGTCTGCGTAGCCCCACCACCTTCACAGACGCTCTGCGCGCACCTCCCAAAAATTGTGACCACCGCAGAAGCCTCGCAGACAGCGCCGCAGACAAGAGGCCTCTGATTGGTCCACTCTACATCTGCTGTACACGCACTTCCGCTTCCCTGCTTTCCCGGTTTGTTTTGTTTTCACGACCGGCATTTTTAAAAACACGAGTGAAGATGGAGCAGCATGAAGAGCGGTTGACTGAGGAAGTACGTACATCTATACGACTCCAGTTCTAGTCATTATAAAAAAAAAAAGTTCTAGTCATTATAAGTAACCGGAGGATAAACACTCCACTAACCACATCCACCAACTACTCCTAGCGACTTCGCGCCCCCTTGCGTTGTGCCGGTGAATAACATCGTGCACGCCTTTACTCCCCGCTCAACAATAAATTACAACTGTCTGCGAAAAGCTATCTGCGAAAGCCTTGTCGCAAGAGCATGCAGAGGCCTTTAGAGTGTTTAAGGGTAGGAGCAGGCTTCACTCAATATGTTTTTATTAATTCTGAGAGTGCTGGCCTAACATATAGACAATTCAGAAGAAAGGGAAAGAGGCCGCACTATGCATACAGATATTTATTCGCACAGACGCGTTTCGGCGTGTGCGTTCCTCAGTGTGCTCAAGTACATCAGTGTTACTACAAATCTTAAATACCCACACCCATGTACACACCCCCATCATCAACCAATGACAATGCAATAAGGTTAAATACAATAATTGGCAATATCAATGCAGTAGTTAAAACAGTCCATTGGTCTTAAAACTTCTTGTAAAAAAAAACAATCCAGATGAAAACATGGAAATAGGTCAGCACAAGCATCATCAATTCACATTTTTACAAGAAAGAGGTCAAAGACACACACACACACACACAGACCAATGGACTGTTTTAACTACTACATCAATCCCTTAAGACCAGTAATTTATACTCTTCCAACAATCCATAAGAGGCTGAACAATCCACCCGGTTGTCCAATTGCGTCTGGTAATCAATCTGTGACTGAACCCCTTTCTCAATTTGTCGGCCATCACATTAAGGAACCGGTGTATAATTTGCCCTCTTTTCTGAAAGATACAACAGATTTTTTGAATACACTGTTGAATATCGGAGAAGTGAATGTAACGGATATGTTATGTACTGTGGATGTGACTAGTTTGTACACCAATATCCCACATACTGCAGGCTTAGTGGCCTTAGAACATTATTTACAGATAAACCAAGTGCCACACACTGAGTTTCTAATGTCATTAGCCCATCAGGTTTTAACAAAGAATTATTTCATGTTTCAGAATACATTTTTTCCTGCAGACCTAGGGTACCGCAATGGGGTTGCCAATGGCACCAAATTATGGCAGTCTTTTTATGGGTAAATTTGAGCATGTTTTCATCTACTCTGATAATCCTTTCAAGCAACATCTAAAGGTGTGGTATAGGTACATTGATTATATATTTTTTATATGGCTAGGTTCAAAGGAAGAACTGGTCCCTTTCAGTAACTATGTGAATACATGATTGCCTTCTATTAAATTCACATTGAATTGTGATAACAAGGTTATGCCATACTTGGATGTTCTAGTGAAAAAGTTGGATAACTCATTGCACACAGAGATCTATAGGAAAGAACCCGATCGTAACACTTATTTAGATTATCAAAGCTTCTATCCACCTTCACTTAAATGCAGCTTGCCTTATAGGCAACTTTTAAGGGTATGTTATATCTGCGATAGTGAAGAAGCATTTGAGAGGCAAGCAGGAGAGTTATGCCAAGGATTTCTTGACAGGGGGTATGTCCCAACCTTATTGCAGTGTTGCCTGGAGCGGGTGCGCGCTATTCAATCCTCTGATTTAATGACTGATTGCACACAGACACTCAACACTGACACTCCAGGTACCTTCGTGTCCACTTATGGGCAGATATTAAACACACTAAAAAATATTGTCCATCGCCAATGGCACATTTTAAGTAGTGATCCAAACATTGGCCATGCTTTTCAAGATCTCCCGCATGCTTGCTTTAAAAGAGCACCCAACTTGAGAGACCAATTGGTACAGTCATATCTTCCTGCATTAACTCCTTCATCATTTCCATTTAAGATTCCATATGGTAATTTTAAGTGTCTTAATTGTGTAGTATGTAACAACATGCTCACAGAAAAATCTTTTACACATCCGAAAACAGATAGAACATATAAAGTAAAGGGCAGAATACGTTTGTTGTGTATTTATTTATTGTGTATAACTTGAAGTTAGAAAGATGGCGGCGCGCACACATGCAGCGGCTCCTCTCTGTCCCGACAGAATGGTGTTTTCGTGTTTTTTGTGTTTTAAAACAGTGTGTATCTGTTCGTCTTTGTCGCGTCCATCAGTCTCAAGGCGCACATACTCCCGTGAGTTTCTGCTCGACATCCGCCGAACTATATTCACGGATATAAATCCAGCGGACGCAGAAGTGCTATGCGACTACGGTTTGCTCCGGAGGCCTGCTCAATCACCGATCCCCACTCCTGCATCCAGCCAGCAGTGGAAGCGCCACAGGCGGAACATGCAGAAGCAGAAGAGGGGTAAGTGCGGAGGTATCTGAGCTAGGCTAGCGGCTAGCCCTCACCGGCCGGCTATCCCTACCATCACTCTGGCCAACGTACACTCGCTGGACAACAAGCTGGATTATGTCCGCCTGCTCCGCTCATCTTTTAAGTCTGTGAGTGAGTGCTGTGTCCTTGTGTTTGTGGAAACATGGCTTAACGACAGCATCCCGGACTGTGCCATTCAGCTAGCCTGGCTAACATACTACCGGTCAGACAGAGCGCTTGTCGGGGGGGGGGAGACTCGCGGTGGAGGACTCTGTGTTTATATCAGTGATGCCTGGTGCCATGATGCTGTTGTGGTCTGCAAACACTGCTCACCACTGGTGGAGTTTATAATTATTAAGTGCCGGCCATTCTATTTGCCGAGGGAATTTACAGCCATATTGCTGGTAGCATTATACATCTCTCCCGGCTCCAATAACAACAGGAGTGAAGCACTGAATGAACTCTATCAGCACATCAGTGAGCAGCAGACAGCCCACCCAGATGCTTTCCTCATCCTAGCTGGGGATTTCAATCATGCAAACCCCAAGAGCGTGTTTCCAAAACTCTATGCACATATCAACTTTCCCACATGTGGAAACAATACTCTGGACAATGTTTACACCATGCATAAAGACGCCTACAAAGCCCTCCCCCTCCCCCACCTTGGGGCCTCAGATCACTCCACTGTTATGCTAATGCCAGCATACAGGCCGCTGGTTAAACTCACCAAACCAGCTACAAAACAGATACGTGTGTGGCCAGAGGGGTCCTCAGAGGCACTCCAGGACTGTTTTTCCACCACTGACTGGAGCATGTTCAGACAGGCGGCCACCTACAGCAACATCACAGATCTCCAGGAGTACACGGAGACCGTCACTGCCTACATGAGGAAGTGCATGGACGACGTTACGGTCACCAGAACCATCTCCATTCGGGCCAATCAGAAGCCATGGCTGACAGGGGAAGTCCACAGGCTCCTGTGGGCTCGGAACGCCGCCTTCAGAGCTGGGGACGAGGCGGGCCTGAGGACAGCTAGGGCCAATCTGTCACGAGGCATCAGGGTGGCCAAGAGACAGTATTCCAGGTACACTGCTGACCATTTCAATGACAGCAGAGACACCAGGAACCTGTGGCGGGGGATTCAGACCATCACAGACTACAAGCCCTCGCCGCAGACCTGTGACAACTCCACGTCTCTGCTGAATCAGTTGAACGACTTCTTTGCTCGCTTTGAGGCAGACAACAGCACCATGGCACAGAAGACCCCACCACCTCCCGGCGACCAGGTGTTGACGCTGTCCCCAGACAGCATGAGGAGAGCTCTCAGGACGACAAATGCACGAAAAGCCCCGGGTCCTGATAACATTCCTGGTCATGTCCTGAGAGACTGTGCCGAGGAGCTCACAGCTGTCTTTACAGACATCTTCAACATCTCGTTGAGCCAGGCTGTTGTCCCCATGTGCCTCAAAACCACCACCATCATCCTGGTCCCGAAGAAGCCGTCTTCCTCCTGCTTCAATGACTACCGTCCTGTCGCACTCACTCCCATCCTCATGAAGTGCTTCGAGCAGCTAGTCATGCGGCATATCAAGTCTGCCCTCCCCCCCGCCCTGGACCCTTTCCAGTTTGCATATCAGTCCAACCATTCAACCGATGACGCCATCCCCACTGCCCTCCACTCAGCCCTCACCCACCTGGAGACAAAAGACTCGTATGTAAGAATGTTGTTCATAGACTTTAGCTCAGCATTCAACACAATCATTCCTCAGCAGCTCATTCTGGACCAGTTGGGACTCAACACCTCCCTGTGCAACTGGCTGCTGGACTTCCTGACGGGGAGACCACAGGCTGTACAGGTCGGCAGCAACTCCTCCAGCACCATCACATTGAACACGGGGGCCCCCCAAGGATGTGTGCTAAGCCCCCTCCTCTTCACTCTGCTGACCCACGACTGCACACCAACATCCAACTCTAATCTCTTCATTAAGTTTGCGAATGACACGACTGTGGTGGGTCTCATCAACAATGGCGATGAGACAGTCTACAGGAGTGAGGTGAGCCGCTTGGCCATGTGGTGCAAGGACAACAATCTCCGTCTGAACGTGGAGAAGACGAAGGAGATTGTTGTGGACTTCAGGAGAGAGCATACCCAGCAAGCTCCACTATCTATCGACGTTGCTGCAGTGGAGAGGGTGAGCAGCACCAAGTTTCTGGGTGTACACATCTCTGAAGACCTGTCCTGGAGCAACAACACTGCATCACTGGCCAAAAAAGCCCAACAGCATCTGTACTTCCTCCGCAAACTGAGAGCAAGAGCCCCGGCCCCCATCATGCACACTTTCTACAGAGGCACCATCGAGAACAGCCTGACCAGCTGCATCACCGTGTGGTACGGTGCCTGCACCGTGTCCTGCTGCAAGACTCTGCAGTGCATCATGAGAGCAGCTGAGAGGATCATTGGTGTCTCTCTCCCTTCTCTAATGGATATTTATAACTCCCGCCTCACCCGCAAAGCCATCAGAATTGCAGGTGACCCCACCCACCCATCTCACAACCTCTTCAGTCTGCTGCCATTGGGGAGGAGACTGCGGAGTCTCCAGGCCAAAACCAGCAGGCTCAAGAACAGTTTCTTTCACCAGGCGGTCAGGAGGCTCAACTCCCTCCCTGTTCTGCCCCTCCTCTCCCCTCTGCCCCCTGCCACAGATTCTGCCCGTACACCCCCCTGCCCCCCCTTCAGCATCTGACATGTCATCCTCACAGTCCCCCCCCAAACACACACACACACACACACACACACACACACACACATACATACATCTCATTGTTCATTAACACACTGAACTCAGGGACCACACATCTCACTTTACCTCGCTCATTTGCACTATTCCGCACTACCTCACCTTAACAGCTGCTAGTTTGTTTACACTGCTTATTTCATGTTTACCTGCTATACCTCAAGGGCCCTTGACTGTTTGTTTATTTGCACCAATTTACGTGTGTGTGTGTATATATGTATGTATATATGATTGTTTAGTCTATGTCTAGTTCTTATCTAGAGTGTTTATACTGTTTATATTGTCTGTTTGAGTGTTTAGTCTTTGTCTAGTTCTTATCTAGTGTTTATACTGTTTATATTGTTTGTTTGAGTGTTTGTTTGAGTGTCAAGCCGCTACCCTCGGCTTGAGTCTAGTTCTTATCTAGAGTGTTTATACTGTTTATATGCGTGAGGACACTGGCACACCTGGCTGCCGCTTCACACTGCTTGAACCTGAACCTCCGATGCTCTACCGGTACCTGACGACCTGCTACCAACATCGTAACCAAACCTGCCACCTATCTACTTGGATCGACATCGAAAAACCTCCACCTGTGTCTAAGCTACAGCTCCAGAGCCCTTTTGTGACCTGTGTGTGCTGGCTGGACACTTACCGGTGTCGAGGACTCGGCGCCGGATCCATCAACGCTACCTAGCCGGAGGTAACCACCTGGACGGAGGTAACCACCTGGATGGCTGGACGGCTTCCTCCTTCACCAACGCTGCCAAGGTTGCCTTCCGCAAAAGCCAACCCAGCTCCCTTCCAGGAAGATGTCCTTCACCTCCTCCTCCACCACCGCCAGTGCCAACCCCAGCTCCCGTCCAGGTAGGCGTCCTCCTCCACCGCTCGCCGAGGGTAGAGAGCCAGGCGGACTAACATCTGTCCTGGTGTGGTTAGCCCTTGTTGGCTGGGACCGCTACCCTCGGCTTGAGTTGGCTAGGCTAGCTAACCAACGTCGCCTCCATTGCTAGCTGGCTCCAAGCTGGCTAGCTGGCTCTAACCTCATATGGATCCATCAAGCTGGCTATTTTCCACATCCTCCATGCTGTGGCTGCTTATCTTGGTTCAACATTTGCCTTTTTATCAACCACAGTCAACACCACCCATCTTCAGGATCTGCTTCTTCATAGCATCGGCCATGGCACTTCGTTACACACCAACCGAACTCTACCAGCTTATTCCCAAACTGCCTCCTTCCACCGAACTCATCAACACGCTACGAAACTCTGGTCTTCTACGCCGACCCTATTACATTCATCGAGGATCCCGCCGTAAATTCATATATATTTCAAGTACTAATAATTCCATCCCAGCTCTGTGGACCGACCACAGTTCACACACTGGCTCCCGCACTTCCTCCCTACGTCATCACAACAACACACATCATCAGAACGCATCCTCTGTGAACTTTTTCAACCTCCGGAAAATCCCAACCACCTCCCCAACAGCTTCAAAACAAAAGCAACTGAAAATCACCCTCTTCAACACAAGATCCCTCAACAATAAAAGCCTCATCCTAAATGAATTCATTACAGACAACAAACTCGATCTGCTGTGCCTAAATGAAACATGTCAAAAACCCCTGGACTATTTCTCACTCAATCAAACCACCCCTACAGGATACTCCTATCTGAATAGCCCACACACTGAGGGCAGAGGGGGTGGCATTGCTGCTATTTTTAACCAAGACCTCCAACCCCGCGCACTGTCCCTCCCCTCTGCCCCATCATTTGAACATCTTGCTTTTAAACTTCCTGGGCCTAAACCTCTCATTACTGCTATTATTTACCGCCCCCCCAAACCCAACCCATCTTTCCTATCTGATCTCTCTGAATTCATCACCACACTTTTTTTAATCTCATCATCTCTTTTGCTCCTTGGCGACTTCAACCTTCACATCAACTCCCCGGACTGTAAAAATGCTATGGATCTCCTCGACCTGCTCAACTGCTCCAGCTTCACCCAACACATCAATTTCCCCACCCACAACCGCGGACACATCCTAGACCTGGTTTGCTCCACTGGCCTCCACATCCACAATATTTCCAGCCTTGATCTCTCCATATCCGACCAGCTAGCCATTTTATTTGACATCGACATCCCCACCCCCAAACCAAAACAAAACCGTAGGATCACCTTCCGTAACCTCAAATCCATCTGCCCAGTCACTCTCTCCACCTGCATATCAAACTCTCTTTCCTGCCTCACCCCCTCTGAAAATCCAACCCCCATGGACCTTGTCAACATCTACTGTACAACAACACTCTGTCTACCTCCCTCAACACACTGGCACCTTTGAAGACCAAAACAGTCACCTTTACCCACTCGGCACCCTGGTTCACTCCGGAACGTCACAAGCTCAAAAAACAACTCCAACAACTAGAACGACTTCATAAAAAAACTGGCCTCACAGTCCATTCCCTTGCTTACAAAGACCATATGCAAATCTACAAATCAGCTCTCAACAAAGCACGTTCCACATACTATTCTGGCATCATCCATTCTGGTTCTTCCAACCCATGCTCTCTGTTCTCCACCATTAACAAACTCCTCAAACCCCATGACAATATTTCATCCTCATTCACCCCAAAGAAATGTGATAACCTCATGTCATTTTTCAATTCAAAAATAGAAACCATCTACAACCAGCTTGCATCCTCCACTACTACTACCCCACCACCTGAACCCACACTCTTTTCATCCTCTGACCAACGGCTATCAACCTTCTCACCCATAACCTCTGTCGACCTCTTCAAAATACTCTCTACTATGAAATCATCTACCTCTTCCCTGAACCCCATGCCATCTCAACTTGTCAAAGACTGCTTCACCCCCCTCGCCCCACTTATCACAGATATCATCAACTCCTCCCTCACTTCTGGCATAGTCCCCCCATCTCTCAAACTGGCAGCCATCACTCCTCTCCTTAAAAAACGTGGCCTCGACTCCGATGATCCCAACAACTACAGACCCATCTCCAACCTTACATTCCTGTCAAAACTTCTGGAAAGAGCCGTTGCAATTCAACTCAAGACCCATCTCCTCTCAAACAACCTGTATGAAACATTCCAATCTGGTTTTCGCACCCATCATAGCACCAAAATGGCCCTCCTCAAAGTCACCAATGATCTCCTTCTTTCCTCTGACTCTGGCTCCCTCACCATCCTCCTCCTCCTTGACCTCAGTGTTGCCTTCGACGCAGTCAATCACTCCATTCTTCTCAACCGTTTAGAATCTATTGGCATCACCAACACCGCCTTCTCCTGGTTCAAATCCTACCTGTCTGATAGACTCCACTATATTACCATCAACCATCATAAATCCCACACCACCCCTGTCATACACGGAGTCCCTCAAGGTTCAGTCCTGGGCCCCATTCTCTTCATTCTGTACATGCTTCCACTTGGACACATCATTCGTCGCCATGGACTCCAATTCCACTGTTATGCCAACGATACCTAGCTTTACATCACCACCAAAACCATCTCCCCTGCCATCCTCTCCACCCTCACTCGCTGCCTTACTGACATTAAAACCTGGATGAACCACAACTTCCTCAAACTAAACAGCAATAAAACTGAGATCATCATCTTTGGCCCAAAATCCATCCTTCCCACCTGTCAGAACTTCTCACTCTGTATCGATGGCCACTCTGTTATTCCCTCCCCCCTCATCAGAAACCTTGGAATCTACATGGACCCTGCACTCTCATTCAAATTACACATTAATCATGTAACCAAAACATCCTTTTTCCATCTACGAAACATTGCACGCCTGCGACCCACTCTTTCCACCCCAGCTGCAGAGACATTAATTCATGCCTTTATCACCTCCAGACTCGACTACTGCAATAGCATCCTGTATGGCCTTCCCTCACTGTTCTTCAAAAACTACAATATGTTCAAAACTCTGCTGCCCAGCTGCTCATCCGCTCTCCCTTCAGAGAACATATCACTCCTGTCCTCCATCAACTTCACTGGCTTCCAATAAAACAACGCATACACTTCAAGATCCTCCTCATCACCTACAAGGCCCTCAACAACCTCGCACCCTCGTACGTGACTGATCTCCTCCATTGCCACTCCCCCACCCACCGACTACGCTCTGCAGATGCCAACCTCCTCACTCCCATCACCACGTCCAAGTACCGGACCCTCGGAGACAGAGCCTTCGCCATCGCTGCCCCCACCCTCTGGAACTCCCTCCCCCTGGCCATCCGTAACTCTGATACACTACTTTCCTTCAAGCGCCATCTCAAAACCCACCTGTTCAAGACTGCATATGACACTTGACACATCACCTTCCTGCAGATCACCTTCCTATTTATCTGTTGTCTGTGTCTGTGTGTGTGTCTGTGTGTGTGTATATGTGTGTATTTTTGAACCTCCTGTAAAGCGTCTTTGAGTACTATGAAAAGCGCTACACAAAACAGATGTATTATTATTATTATTATTATTATATTGTTTGTTTTTTCAATTATTCTATTTTTATTTTTATTTATTGCATTGCCTGTTTGCACCGTGGGTCAGAGAGGACTGAAATTTCATCTGTGCCGTATGTCGAGCATGTATAGCATATTTGACAATAAAGTTGACTTGACTTATTGACATGCCCTTGCAGGCTATTTTATATGGGAAAAATAAAACGGCAATTAAAAACCAGAATTTGTGAACAGAAGTGTGCCTCACCTCACCTCAGCTCCGCATGCTCCTGAAGGGAGCGTGGCGCCTCTGCATATGGCTCTCCAAGCAGGTCTGTTCCTGGCAGCCTCCCAGGTGGTGGCGATGTTGAGGCCAGCAGCCTGAAGGTCGTCGCTCAGCTGGTCGGACCATGTGCGTCTTGGTCAGCCTCTGGGACGGGACCAGGTGGTGGGGGTCGGTTTCCTCAGTAGGGCAGCTGGTTCCAGGGGTGGCTCCGCCCTGGCGATGTGGCTGAAAAGGCGGAGACGGGCCGAGCGGATCTTGTTGGACAGTGGAGGCTGGTTGGTGATCTCACACAGGGTAGCATTGGAAACGTGGTCATACCACCTGATCCCCAAGATCCTTCGTTGGCACTTGGTGTCGAAGGCATCCAGGCGGTGTTCCTGGGCAGCTGTTAGAGTCCAGGTCTCGGCTCCACACATGAGGATGGACAACACAAAGCTGTTATACAGCCTGATATTAGTTTGGACCAAGAGTTTCCTGTTCGACCATACGCTGTCAAGGCTTGCCATCGTGTGATTGCATAAGTGTGCATAAGTGTGCAATCAGAAAAAATGATGAAAGGTCATCAGTTGCAAGACACTTTAATATTGCTGGCCATGATGCCAATGCGCTCAGGTTCATGGGCTTGGAAATGGTCAATCGCCTCCTAGAAAGGGAGGCTTGGTATATTTTTAACTTGAATATTTGCATTCCATATGGAATGAATGAAGATTTGTCTTTGACCTGTTTCTTGTAAAAATGTGAATTGATGATGCTTGTGCTGACATATTTCCATGTTTTCATCTGGATTGTTTTTTTACAAGAGGTTTTAAGACCAATGGACTGTTTTAACTACTGCATTGATACTGCCAATTATTGTATTTAACTTTATTGTATTGTCATTGGTTGATGATGGGAGTATATACATGGGTGTGGGTATTTAAGATTTGTAGTAACACTTATGTACTTGAGCACACTGAGGAAGGCACACGCCGAAATGCATCTGTGCGAATAAATATCTGTATGCATAGTGCAGCCTCTTTCCCTTTCTTTTGAATTCTCTATGTGTTAGCCCTGCGATGACCTGGCAACTTGTCAAGGATGTATCCCACCTCTCGCTCATAGTCAGCTGGGATAGGCTTCAGCTTGCCTGCGACCCTGTACAGGACAAGTGGCTACAGAAAATGGATGGATGGATACTCTCAAAACACACTTTGACATTCTTCCAAGTTTCATTAATTTGCCTTGTAACAAAGTAAGATAATGGGCATCTTTGCATGCTTGAGGAATACTGTTATATTTTCCCATTTTTCCTCAAGTGTCATACAAAAATAACATTTCCACCACATCTCAATTTACGTCCATTATTTGGAGAGAATAGAATATAACTCATTATGTTTGATTATGTTTCAAAAATTGTTTCAATTACCATGCCTATGACTCCCTAATCATACCACATAACAAATCATACGACTTCATGAACTACATTTATTATTACTCAACATTGCAAAATGCCATGAGTTGTTTTCCATCATCAGAAATTAATTTTTTTTGCAGTTCCATAGTTATTTCAAAGTCACTTACATACTTTCTAGCACTAATGAAAAATCTTATCTCATCTCATTATCTCTAGCCGCTTTATCCTGCTCTACAGGGTCGCAGGCAAGCTGAAGCCTATCCCAGCTGACTATGGGCGAAAGGCGGGGTACACCCTGGACAAGTCGCCAGGTCATCACAGGGCTGACACATAGACACAGACAACCATTCACACTCACATTCACACCTACGGTCAATTTAGAGTCACCAGTTAACCTAACCTGAATGTCTTTGGACTGTGTGAAAACGGAGCACCCGGAGGAAACCCACGTGGACACGGGGAGAACATGCAAACTCCACACAGAAAGGCCCTCGTCAGCCACGGGGCTCGAACCCAGACCTTCTTGCTGTGAGGCAACAGTGCTACAGTTATATATATGTATATATGTGTGTGTGTCTGTGTCGGGGGCACCGTCGCCTCACAGCAAGAAGGTCCTGGGTTCAAGCCCAGCAGCTGGCGAGGGCCTTTCTGTGTGGAGTTTGCATGTTCTCCCCGTATCTGCGTGGGTTTCCTCCAGGTGCTCCGGTTTCCCCCACAGTCCAAAGACATGCAGGTTAGGTTAATTGGTGGCTCTAAATTGACCATAGGTGTGAATGGCTGTTTGTCTCTGTGCCAGCCCTGAGATAACCTGGCGACTTGTCCAGGGCGTACCCCGCCTCTCGCCCATAGTCAGCTGGGATAGGCTCCAGCTTGCCTGCAACCCTGTAGAACAGGATACAGCAGCTAGAGATAATGAGAATGAGATGAGATATAAACTTTCAAAAACATTATTGCCCATGAGTACAAAATATAAATGATTCTAAAATATTACACACACACACACACACACACACACACACAGTAAAAGGTCAGATGACTGTTTTCTTAAATCACATTTGTATACTCATTTCATGCTGACCTAGTGTTTTAACTCATCATTTTAGTAATGTACTCATTTTACATTAAAGAGATCCAATACTTAACACACCTGAGTAAATCACACAATTAAAGTAAACTGACATTCTGCACATGCGCATGTGCAGAGGAGCAATGCATGTTAGTTTGGTGTGCATATTTTAAAAAAATGTAGCATTTCTGTCACTGCAAAATAGGGTGGCCAGACGTCCGGCTTTAGGCCGGACCATCCGTCTTTTCAATGTCTTGTCCAGCGTCTGGCGTAGCATCAAGCCGGATGCACATTTGTCCTCCTTTTAGAGACGATGAGCGGAATTATATAATATCAACTTGCCAGACTGGAAGAGCAGAGTTCTAGAATAACGTTTTGTAGGAAAACTGCAGATCTGTGCTGCACACTAGTAATCTACAATAAAGAGTCTATGGCTCGATGTTTTTTGGCATGCAATGCGAACTCCGCACCGCGAGGCGTTGCGTTCTAGAATGCGTTGCGTTCTATCCTTTGATGATCTTCCTGGCGCGTGCCTAGTGCCCTGCCCCCCTGGCCCTGGCTGGGACTTGGAAACACGAGTCTGTCCGGTAGACCAGCTGCTCACAACTTAACTTGTTAGGATATGGATGACAGTGCAAATGCACATCTACTATATCTACCTTAAGTTTAATTTCAGTGGTTTGTTACTCCACAATGTTTTTAATAAATACAAATATGGTGTTCTAGCCAATTAAGAGCTAATACATGAATTATAATAAATACTATGAATGCTTTAAAACGTTTTATAATGTTGCTGGTTATGTTGCCTATTTGTTCATTGAGAATCTACAAATGTTGTGCTTTTTGGTACTCAGCACCTTAAGTTTAATTTCAGTGGTTTGTTAACTCCACAATGTTTTTAATAAATATAAATACTGGGTGTTCTAGCCAATTAAGAGCTAATACATGAATTATAATAAATACTATGAATGCTTTGACCTTACTCTTTTTTCCCCACAATCATAATCTTTAACCCTACAAAATTGCGATGTTGATTTCACCAAACTTGAGTGACTTGCATAAAAATAATCCATTCTCAATCTTGCCACTGTGGTTTACATAAAAATTTGAGGGCTATGAATCAGATGGGATTTGCCATTATTCACCCTAAAAGTGATTAGAATGCAGGAAATTGCATCTAAGAAATACAAAATTTTCTGGGGGAGGACCCCCAGACCCCCCGTCCAAATAATGTCCTCCTTTTTGGTGTTATGGAAATGGTCACCCTACTGCAAAAGCTCTAATGGCTCAAACACTTACAGTCAATTTAACTTTTCATGATAATTCTTGATGCATGTGTGTGTGCATGCGCGCTTCCAAACAAAAAAGCATGAATTCTGAATCTTTTGGTAAGTTAACCAACCGAAATGCTTATTCATATTTGTCAACTATGGTTTCCTTACTCACAGCTGCTTTTTCGCAGGCCAAATTTTCTATTAAACAGTGATAACTGCAGTGTAATTAAATTAATTACACATTAACTTAATGTGTAATTACATGCCTGGCTAATGCAAATATTAACTTATGCTAGCTAAGCTAGCTGATACCACACCACACAGAATAACAGCAGACATATCTACAGTTTAACCTCTACCAAAATTTTTTAGCGTACATTTTTATTCAGATAACTTGAAGTGGTAATTGATTATGCATATATTTTAAAAAACAAAATGTAGGGCTTGGTGGTGCACATGTAACATGTCACTTGTGTAAGTGCATGTTGTTCAGGCTGCTACAGATATGGCGGCAGAAATTTTTTCTCTCATGGCTGGTCAGTAACTGAAATAACGTTAGTCAATTTTCATGAATTCAGAGTTACTTTATATGGACTCATCATAAGGGTTCTTAGTTTAAACATTATTTCAGCTGAATTGTTGAAGAAAACCATTAATTTAGCCAATGGTACTTTCCTTTACCTCATGTGAGCACTGAAAGTAATTGTTTTTGCATTGTTTTAAAAAAATACATGGCTTTGAATCCACTTCCTCTCTTTTTGCAGCTTCAAAACAAGCTGAAGCCAGCTAACATTAATGCAGTGGACATGTAAGTTTTGCAACTTTACATGTGAAAATAGTGGCCAGCTACTTAAAGCATATACGCAGAACCATGGCCTCACTTTTTGTTTGTAAGTACCTTGAGACCTCAAGAATGGTATAGGAATAGATTTAAGTGTTAACAATAAATCTAATATAGTCATTTTTATGGTTAAAGTGATATATATAGGTAGCAGTCTGAGTGAATGACCTTGACATCTGTGACATCACAGTAGGAAGTCTATCGGTCTCATCGCCATTTCCACTATACTAAAACACAGAGCTGACTGCAACTCTGATCCTCCATTTTGAGCTAATTTATCGCCATGCCACATAGATGTGTTGCTGGCCGGTGCAGCAACACGACAGAAGGTGGATTTACATTGCATTCATGGCCCAAGAATGTTCAAACTGCAAAGATTTGGACGAGTTTTGCGAGAAGTTCACGGGCACATTGGGCGCCTACTCCTCTGCTCTGCACATCTTACTGAAGACTCATACGAGACCGCTGATCTGTTGAGGAGTGTTGGCTAAAAGCCCGTATTGAAAGAGTGTGCAGTCCCAGTAATTAAATAAAACTACAACAAAAAGGAAAGTAAATTCAGTTGCACAAATTCTCTCGGAGTGTGAGCCGAGGGTTGTTGCTAAAACCCAGGATGGAATGGGGAGTGACATATTAATTAATCGCTCGGGCAGGTGACCTCCCCGCGGTTGCTGCTAAAACCGGTGACGTCCCGTCCCATCCCGGGTTTAAGTAATTGCCTGAGCCGAGCAGTACTCAGTGTGGAGAAAATGGAGAATGAGTGGGCCAGCTGTCTGATTTTTCCGCTGGATATGCTTGCCTCAGCAGCAATATCTCACCCTTACGTGGAAGAAGCGAATGAATGGAGAACTGAGCGAATAACTGAAAGTCAGATTGTTTCAAAACAATCCACCACAAGATCAGCCTTCAAGAAGTGAGAACACAGACGGGTAAGCTCCGACTCTCATTTGGATACAAAACAACAAAAACAACAACATTCGTTGTTTACCTGCATTTAGATTAATACATGTAACTTGTATTGTGTGTTTAAGTTACCAGTATAAGATTATTTAATTTGCTTCAGAATGTGATTGTCTCAGTTCATCTGATTATTTAATGAGCATTTTATGTTTTATCAGTGAAAATGCATGCATGTACATGCATGTTGCATAAGTTATAACACCTATCCTGTTTTAATGAGAGTCAACCCACAATCAATGAAGTCAAATCAGTCTTAGTTGAGCAAGTCGGTAACGGTATTTCTTACTTTCACCATAAGTTTTTATTTATATGACTTTTATATGGTCTATAGCTATCAAAGGCCTCGGCCTTAAAACCAGTTACCGCTGTGACGTCACGCACTCAGGGCTGGCTGGCTCAGTGGGGCAGCTCGAATGCCAACTTTGCGGTTGATTTTAACTCTCAAAAATATATATTTTTATTCCCATTTATGCAGCATACAAGAGTCAAGGATGCAGATACTATCCACTCAGAAATTTATTTAAAAATAAAGGTTCTGCATATATCCTTTAAGCATTATAAACTGAAACATGGGGGTTACACAAGAACATCACCAATACCATGTCTTCATAAAGCGTGCCTCTGCACATTTAAGTGCTTCAAAGCACTGAAGGTCCATCTATCAACAGTGCGTTCCCAGAATAGTGACAATCTTAGTGATGCCACAAATAATGTTTTCCATTGCCGACTTTGTGACTTTTTTTCTTGAAGGTTTTTGCAGAGTTCACTAGGGTGGCAAGTAAAGACGTTGAACAAGACTTATTTGAGTCCTTGGATCACCACATCCCACAATTCTTTGAGATCTTTAAATCCAAGAAAGGAACTGTTGGCAAGACATTTGCAGAGATCCTTGCCCAGGTTGAAATGAAGGTAAGCCATTTTTGGATTTGTGAAGGTCTTTGTGTCTGTGATCCAGTCACCTCTTTAAGACTAAGCATAAGCCTTTCATTATCAACAAATTACAAGCATGAATTACCATAGAACTCCATTGTTTTACACAAGCTATTAAAATTCAATTAAAGGCAGTTTTATAGCAGCAAAACATCTGAAATTGTCTCAAGGTGGTCAAGGTGATTTACATAGCCCACAGCCTGAACACCTTAGAGCAGAGCTGCCGAGTTTGGGGCCCATGCTCCTGCGGTCCTCTAACCAGATTAATTTTTGGCCCTTCATCGGAAAGAATTTCAGCACCTCTGCCCTTGAGCAAGCACTAAGGCAATGGAGCAAGGAAAGACTTCCTTTAACAGGAAGAAACTTTGAGTGGGGGTTGGGGAGGAGAAAGGAAGGGAGCTGTAAAGGAGAATCGGAAGTAGGCAGATGAGTTAATACATGCATCAGGATGAGCAGATTTCATATATTATTATATACACACACATACAGTAGTGCTTGAAAGTTTGTGAACCCTTTAGAATTTTCTATATTTCTGCATAAATATGACCTAAAACATCATCAGATTTTCACCCACGTCCTAAAAGTAGATAAAGAGAACCCAGTTCAACAAACGAGACAAAAATATTATACTTGGTCATTTATTTATTGAGGAAAATGATCCAATATTACATATCTGTGAGTGGCAAAAGCATGTGAACCCTTGCTTTCAGTATCTGGTGTGGCCCCCTTGTGCAGCAATAACTGCAACTAAACGCTTCCGGTAACTGTTGATCAGTCCTGCACACTGGCTTGGAGGAATTTTAGCCCATTCCTCTGTACAGAACAGCTTCAACTCTGGGATGTTGGTGGGTTTCCTCACATGAACTGCTTGCTTCCGGTCCTTCCACAACATTTCGATTGGATTAAGGTCAGGACTTTGAATTGGCCATTCAAAAACATTAACTTTATTCTTCTTTAACCATTCTTTGGTAGAACGACTTGTGTGCTTAGGGTCGTTGTCTTGCTGCATGACCCACCTTCTCTTGAGATTCAGTTCATTGACAGATGTCCTGACATTTTCCTTTAGAATTCGCTGGTATAATTCAGAATTCATTGTTCCATCAATGATGGCAAGCCGTCCTGGCCCAGATGCAGCAAAACAGGCCCAAACCATGATACTACCACCACGTTTGACAGATGGGATAAGGTTCTTATGCTGGAATGCAGTGTTTTCCTTTCTCCAAACATAATGCTTCTCGTTTAAACCAAAAAATTCTATTTTGGTCTCATCTGTCCACAAAACATTTTTCCGATAGCCTTCTGGCTTGTCCACATGATCTTTAGCAAACTATAAATGAGCAACAATGTTCTTTTTGGAGAGCAGTGTCTTTCTCCTTGCAACCCTGCCATGCACACCATTATTTTTCAGTGTTCTCCTGATGGTGGACTTATGAACATTAACATTAGCCAATGTGAGAGAGGCCTTCAGTTACTTTGAAATTACCCTGGGGTCCTTTGTGACCTCACCAACTATTACATGCCTTGTTGTTGGAGTGATCTTTGTTGGTCGACCACTCCTGGGGAGGGTAACAATGGTCTTGAATTTTCCTCCATTTGTACACAATCTGTCTGACTGTGGATTGGGGGAGTCCAAACTCTTTAGAGATGGTTTTGTAACCTTTTCCAGCCTCAACAATGCTTTTTCTGAGGTCCTCAGAAATCTCCTTTGTTCGTGCCGTGATACACTTCCACAAACATGTGTTGTGAAGATCGGGCTTTGATAGATCCCTGTTCTTTAAATAAAAAGTCCAAAGTAAACAGATTCATCCATAGCTAATAATTTAGGCTTTTCAAAGATACAAAATGTCATATCAGAACATTGGCTGTCAAATGAAGACTTCTTTCTTTATCACACATACCACCATTTTTATTGGATATATGTATAAAATATGTATCTTTGCTTAACAGTATCCATCCATCTGTAGCCACTTATCCTGTTCTACAGGGTCACAGGCAAGCTGGAGCCTATCCCAGCTGACTATGGGAGAGAGGCAGTGTACACCCTGGACAAGTTGCCAGGTTAACACAGGGCTAACACAGAGACAAACAACCATTCACACTCACACCTACAGTCAATTTAGAGCCACCAGTTAACCCAGCGGTTCCCAAAGTGGGGGTCGCGACCCCTTTGGGGGTCGCGGAGGGACTCCAGGGGGGTCGCGGAGAGACGGGACTGTTTGCATGACACAGAAAAAAAAACGGGCATTGGAATGTTTTGAATGGCGTCGGAATGTTGGTAATGCATCAGCCGGCAGAGAGTCATTAAATCAGTCTATAGAACCCAATCACCCCCTTTCACTCCATAATCGCTCCCCGCCCTCCAATATGAATTTCATTCAGTGTATAGCTGCCACGGTCATTAGAATTCAATTGCTCCCTTTCACTCAGTAATCGCGCTCCGCCCTTGAATATTAATTCAATATTAATTCGATATTGTTGTTGTTATTAGCAAACCCTCCTCCTGTGAATACAAACTGTATAAAACAGGTCCCTATTTTGAGATTCAGAACAAAACATCGGACGGCGACTTTATGACAACATGGACAAGTTTCTACACGTGCTTCCTACAAAACGCAAGGCTGCTGCACAGGACGAGTTCCCATGCACTTCGGCAGCGAAAAAGATAAGGCGGTATGATGATGCATACATCGAAATGGGCTTTACAAGCACATTGGTGGGTGGTGAGGAACGACCGCAGTGTGTTCTCTGTCTGAAGACCAAATACAGGGCAAAGTTGAACATTGAAAACGAACTAAGGGTGGTGATCTCACAATTATCACCAAGATTTGAAAAACTCTGTACTGAAAAGCAAGCAAACACAAGTCACTGAAAAAATATTCTGATGTTCTGTGTAATGTTCTGTTTTATTATGATGTGCAATGCTCTTTTGTGGATAATGCTCTTCTGTGAATAAAAAATAGCAACTTTAATATCCGTCTGATTATTATTATTATTATGATGGTTATTATTACTACACTACACACTGCATAATGGGTGGTGGTGGTGGGGGGGGGGGGTCGATGTCAGGGGGTCCCAAAAATCTTCTGAAGTCCAAAAGGGGGTCCCCAGCCAAAAAGTTTGGGAACCACTGAGTTAACCTAACCTGCATGTCTTTGGACTGTGGGGGAAACTGGAGCACCCGGAAGAAACCTACACAGACATGGGGAGAACATGCAAACTCCACACAGAAAGGCCTTCGCCAGTCGCGAACCCAGGACCTTCTTGCTGTGAGGCGACAGTGCTAACCACTACACCACCATGCCACCCTGTTTAATAGTATATCATTGTTAAATTAATTTTAAAAAATATTTATAAAAGGAAACATTGTGTTATTTAATTACATGAAGTCATCAAATAATTTTAATATTTCTATACAAGTTCTACAACCCCGATTCCAAAAAAGTTGGGACAAAAGTACAAATTGTAAATAAAAACGGAATGCAATAATTTACAAATCTCAAAAACTGATATTGTATTCACAATAGAACATAGACAACATATCAAATGTCGAAAGTGAGACATTTTGAAATTTCATGCCAAATATTGGATCATTTGAAATTTCATGACAGCAACACATCTCAAAAAAGTTGGGACAGGGGCAATAAGAGGCTGGAAAAGTTAAAGGTACAAAAAAGGGACAGCTGGAGGACCAAATTGCAACTCATTAGGTCAACTGGCAATAGGTCATTAACATGACTGGGTATAAAAAGAGCATCTTGGAGTGGCAGCAACTCTCAGAAGTAAAGATGGGAAGAGGATCACCAATCCCCCTAATTCTGCGCCGACAAATAGTGGAGCAATATCAGAAAGGAGTTCGATATTGCTCCACTATTGCAAAGAGTTTGAACATATCATCATCTACAGTGCATAATATCATCAAAAGATTCAGAGAATCTGGAAGAATCTCTGTGCGTAAGGGTCAAGGCCGGAAAACCATACTGGGTGCCCGTGATCTTCGGGCCCTTAGACGGCACTGCATCACATGGGCTCAGGAATATTTCCAGAGAACATTATCTGTGAACACAATTCACCGTGCCATCCGCTGTTGCCAGCTAAAACTCTATAGTTCAAAGAAGAAGCCGTATCTAAACATGATCCAGAAGCGCAGACATCTTCTCTGGGACAAGGCTCATGAAAAATGGACTGTGGCAAAGTGGAAAACTGTTCTGTGGTCAGACGAATCAAAATTTGAAGTTCTTTATGGAAATCAGGGACGCCGTGTCATTTGGACTAAAGAGGAGAAGGACGGCCCAAGTTATCAACGCTCAGGTCAGAAGCCTGCATCTCTGATGGTATGGGTTGCATTAGTGCTTGTGGCATGGGCAGCTTACACATCTGGAAAGACACCATCAATGCTGAAAGGTATATCCAGGTTCTAGAGCAACATATGCTGCCATCCAGATGACGTTTCTTTCAGGGAAGACCTTGCATTTTCCAACATGACAATGCCAAACCACATACTGCATCAATTACAGTATCATGGCTGCGTAGAAGGGTCCGGGTACTGAACTGGCCAGCCTCCAGTCCAGATCTTTCACCCATAGAAAACATTTGGCGCATCATAAAACGGAAGATATGACAAAACAGACCTAAGACAGTTGAGCAACTAGAATCCTACATTAGACAAGAATGGGTTAACATTCCTATCCCTAAACTTGAGCAACTCGTCTCCTCAGTCCCCAGATGTTTACAGACTGTTGTAAAGAGAAAAGGGGATGTCTCACAGTGGTAAACATGGCCTTGTCCCAACTTTTTTGAGATGTGTTGTCATGAAATTTAAAATCACCTAATTTTTCTCTTTAAATGATACATGTTCTCAGTTTAAACATTTGATATGTCATCTATGTCTCATCTCATCTCATTATCTCTAGCCGCTTTATCCTGTTCTACAGGGTCGCAGGCAAGCTGGAGCCTATCCCAACTAACTAGGGGCGAAAGGCGGGGTACACCCTGGACAAGTCGCCAGGTCATCACAGGGCTGACACATAGACACAGACAACCATTCACACTCACATTCACACCTACGGTTAATTTAGAGTCACCAGTTAACCTAACCTGCATGTCTTTGGACTGTGGGGGAAACCAGAGCACCCGGAGGAAACCCACGCGGACACAGGGAGAACATGCAAACTCCGCACAGAAAGGCCCTCGCCGGCCACGGGGCTCGAACCTGGAACTTCTTGCTGTGAGGTGACAGCGCTAACCACTACACCACCGTGCCGCCCTCATCTATGTTCTATTCTGAATAAAATATGGAATTTTGAAACTTCCACATCATTGCATTCCGTTTTTATTTACAATTTGTACTTTGTCCCAACTTTTTTGGAATCAGGGTTGTAAAAATTTGTTTCTTACATACATGTATCTTTTTATTTAATCCATATTATAGAATCTAATTTGGTGGCACAGTGGTGCAGCTGGTAGCATTGCCTCCTCACATCTCCAGGGTCCTCGATTCAATCCTGAGCACAGGTTACTGTCTGTGCAGAGTTTCACATGTCCCACCCCATGTCTGCATCATATTCCTCCCATTCTCCTATTTCCTCCCACCTCACAAAATCATGCCAGAAGGTGGATTGATTAAAATACCCCTGGGTTTGAATAGTGTGTAAATGGTATCCTGATGGATTGGCCTGTGTTTCCTCTTCACCACAGTTCCTGGGATATGTGTCAGTCATAGCGCAGAAAGTATAAATTTAAATTATAAATTATTTAAACACTAGCTCTTACTCTTTGCATCCAAACCAATTTGGTTTTCGCACTAACCATTCCACTGAAACTGCCAATTGCTATTTTATTGAAAAAATTAAGTTAATGCTAGATGCAGGTGGTGTGGTTGGTGCTGTATTTCTAGATCTGAAGAAGGCCTTTGATACTATCAATCATGGCATACTTCTTGGTAAACTTTCCATGTTTAACTTTTCATTAGGCACCATTAACTGGATACAGTCATATTTAACAAATAGGCTTCAATTTGTTCACATAAAGAATCATCGGTCCGATACTATTCCTTTAGCTGCAGGTGTTCCGCAGGGATCCATTTTGGGTCCACTTTTATTTTCTTTATATGTGAATGATTTGCCAATTGTATGCCCTAATTCAAACACCATAATGTATGCAGACGACACTGTAATTTTTATGCATGGTAGCAGCGCAACCCAAGTAGCTGATCAGTTAACTAACTCAATGCAACGCATCACAGAATGGTTAAAGCAAAACTGTCTTCAACTGAATGTCTCTAAAACAGTGTGTATGTTTTTTAGTAAAACTAAAACACACTCACTAGAGCCTGATGTGGTTGTAGATGGGGAGCGACTACGTGTTGTCTCAGATTTCAAATATCTCGGGGTGGTCGTTGATAATAACCTCACCTTTAAAGAGCATGTCAGAAAGGTTTCCAAGTGCATCAAATTTAATTTGGCAAACTTTAGACATGTTCATAGTTGCATGTCAACTAAGGCTGCACTAATGTATATGCATTCAATGATCTTCTCCCATATAACATATTGTTTGACAACCTGGTCTCAAGCTAGCAATACTGCACTCAAACCACTATTTTCTTTATATAAAAAAACTATTAAAGTATTGGATAAGAAATCCAATGACTATCATCATTGCCATATTTTAATGAAATATAAATTGCTACATTTGGAAAATCTTATTAAATATTCACACTCATGTTTAATGTATAAAATTATTCATGGACTTGCTCCTCCTGTACTGACCCAGTTTATAAAGGTGGTATCAACATCTACACGGAGTGCAGCTAGAGGAGATTGTGTGGTCCAACTTAGAAAAAGTGCTTTTAGCCAGTCTGCATTTTCAATCAGGGCTGCTCGTGAGTGGAATTCTATTCCAATTGACATTAGAAATCAATCAAATTATGCTTCTTTTATTTATTTTTTTTTTAAAGTGGTTAATTAGTGGTCAAGGCTGTCAACATTAAATTTTAGTGTTTAATTTTTCTCCATGTTTGCTGCCCTGCCTGTCGATGTTTTTCTGATGCCATCCGTCATGTTGTCTTGTCAGTTTGTCTAGTATTATTGTTAATTTTTGTGCATGTTTTTTTTATTATGTGTTTGGTGTTTATGTCCTGCTTGTTTATGGCTTGTTAGTTTCTTATTGTGTTTTGTATTATAAATGTTGTTGATGTTTGTTGTTGCTTAATGTTGTTCTTGGTTTTGTTTGTAGTAATTGTCTGGTGTTGAGTTTATGTTGGCTTGAGTGTAAATGTATTTTAGTTTTGTTTTTTTTTATTTTTATTCAGATTTAGTTTTTTATTTGGAAATGTTTTATTTGATTATATTTTAATTTTTGTTCTTTTAGGGTGACTATTTTAACATCAGTCCAGGGACAGCAGATGCAAAATAGCCTTCTGGCTAATTCTGGCATATTTACATTTGTTTAAATGTTTTATTAATGTGCATTGTCCCTGATAACTAAACCTTTAAATAAATAAATAAATAAAGCACAAGTTCAGAGCGGCGGCACGGTGGTGTAGTGGTTAGCGCTGTCGCCTCACAGCAAGAAGGTCCTGGGTTCGAGCCCCGGGGCCGGCGAGGGCCTTTCTGTGTGGAGTTTGCATGTTCTCCGCGTGGGTTTCCTCCGGGTGCTCCGGTTTCCCCCACAGTCCAAAGACATGCAGGTTAGGTTAACTGGTGACTCTAAATTGACCGTAGGTGTGAGTGGGAATGGTTGTCTGTGTCTATGTGTCAGCCCTATGATGACCTGGCGACTTGTCCAGGGTGTACCCCGCCTTTCGCCCATAGTCAGCTGGGATAGGCTCCAGCTTGCCTGCGACCCTGTAGAAGGATAAAGCGGCTAGAGATAATGAGATGAGACAAGTTCAGAGCGGCCTCCAAAAATGGCCGCACTGGACTACAACACCCAAACACCACAGCACCCCTCCTCCTCAGAATACCAGCACACCTGTTTCCTAATCTCCTCCACTCCTCAGACAAACAAACAGATGATGCAAAGTATCGCTTAGTGTTCCAACCTGACTTTACCAAGCCTTTCTTCTCGTTGATGGTTTCCTGTAACTCTGACCTTATTGCTCCGTTGTTCCCGACCTTGATCTTGTTTAGGCTCCCTTAATCTGTTTGCACATTGACCGACCTTAGCCTGCCCCTGACTACGCTACACAGATTACATCTTGGATTTGTTTTCCAGTTTGCAATGCACCCGCTCTCCCCTGCGTCTGCAATCCAGCAAGTGCCTGCACCCTGACAGAACACTTAGTCACCATGGCTGCAACAGAGGAGGCGAATTAGACTGCTTTAAATGCACAGGGACGTCTGCTGGGAGAACATCAGCAAATGTTAAGTGAACTTAACACCCGTATGTCACAACTAACAGCTGTTGTTTCACAGGCCCTCCTGACACGTCCTGCGTGCTGACAGTGCTGCTTCAATGGTTCCTCAGCCGGAAAGGTTCTCTGGGGAAATATCAGAGTGTAAATCTCCTTCAATGTTCCTTGTAATCTCAATGCTCTCAAGCATCACAGGGGATCAGAAGAACACTCAATTCATAATCCTTCTTACGGGTAAAGCCATGAAGTGGGCTAGTGCTGTATACCGTAGGAGCTTGGTGGTGAACACGACATCATATGACTGTTTTGTTGAACTATTCAAGAGTGTTCAATCATCAACCCAAGGGAGTCGAAGTGGGTGAGTGATTATTCACAATTAGGCAAGGAGAGAGAAGAGTGGCTGAATTTGCCCTAGAATTTCATAAGCTAGCGGCAGGAAGTGGATGGAATGAACCGGCACTCAAGGCCACGTTTCGCCAGGGTTTGAACCCCAAAGTTCTCACTGAGCTCGCATGCTGGGATGAACAATTGTCACTGGACTCACTGACTGATCTAGCCATTAAACTTGATCATTTGCTGCACAATCAACCCTCCTTGAAACATGCACCAGTCTCACCACCTGTCGCAAAAGAATTCACACATGGAAGTATCCAATGCCCGAATGCCCCAATCAGAGTGGGAAAGAAGAAGGAAGGAGAGGCTCTGTTTCCACTGTAGTGAGCAAAGTCATCTCATAGCTCAATGCCCAGTCCATCCAGCTAAGAAAGTAGATCCATCCAGGTGAACCTCCAGCCTGGTGAGTCCCGAAATATGTTCTGTACAACCTACTTTAAAAATTCAGATATTACTGAAACTTCCAGACTCGACATATGTTCTTTCTGCCCTCATAGACTCCAGGGCTGAGAGCAACTTCATCAGCCATGAAGTCATCCAGAACCTCAGCCTGCCCACTGAAAGACTTCCACACCCAGTAAGCTTGAAAGTCATTAATGGCAGGCCCATCGGCAAGGGGCTTGTCACCTACCACACCACTCCAATCACCGTTCAGATGGAAGCCCTACATATGAAACACATTTCTCTATTTGTCATGAACACTGCTTGCCAAGCAATAATACTAGGCTTCTCTGGGCTGTAACACCACGACCCACTTATCTCCTGGCAGCATCGTGAAATTCTCCAGTGGTCTCCCACATGCTTTCATGAATGTCTAAAGCTTCCGCAAATCACCCTAGCTTCTACTTCTGTAAAAAGTCCTGAGGCAGGAGGCATTGCGCATGTACCTGCCTGTTAATCACCCACTCAAGGAAGGCCAAGTTTACATTAGACCGTATCTGTCTCATTTTCTTCGCGGATGCACTGTCCGTTTACATTAAACCACCTGGAAACGCCGGGAAACGGGAATCCGCCAGGGTCCACGTATTCAATCCAGATCGTGTCAGCTCCGGTGCTGTGTAAACATTGAGAATACGCGGATACGCTGTGCTGAGCTCTAGCTGGCGTCGTCATTGGACAACGTCACTGTGACATCCACCTTCCTGATTCGCTGGCGTTGGTCATGTGACGCGACTGCTGAAAAATGGCGCGGACTTCCGCCTTGTATCACCTTTCATTAAAGAGTATAAAAGTATGAAAATACTGCAAATACTGATGCAAATACTGCCCATTGTGTAGTTATGATTGTCTTTAGGCTTGCCATCCTTCCACTTGCAAGTGGTAAGTGATATGCGCTGGGATCACACACACAGCGGCTCAGTCCCGAATCACTGCTTGTGCACTACACTCGCGCACTCTGTGAGCTGCGCAGGGCTGGAGTGCGCACCCTCCAGAGGGCACTCGCTGTTCAGGGCGGAGTGATTTGGAGTGCAGGATGCCTGCGGAGCCGAGCGTATCCGTGTATTGGTGTTGTTGTGTGCACGCAAATCGTGTATTGGTGTTGCTGTGTGCACACTAATCATTTTAAAAACGTTAATCTGATGATCCGCTGATACGGTCTAATGTAAACCCCACCGAAGTGTTTAGCAAAAGCAAAGCCAGTGGCCTCCCCCTGCACCATCCTTATGATTGTGCCATCGACCTCATCCCGGGCATGACCCCTCCATGCAACAGAATCTATCCACTGTCCATTGCGGAACATAGGGCCATGGAAGAATATGTTCAGGAGGCTCTGAAACAAAGGTATATACATCCTTCCACATCTCCAGCCCCACCCGCTTCTTCTTCATGGAGAAAAAAGGGGGGGGGGTTGCACCCCTATATTGACTATAGGGGGTTGAATTAAATCACAGTCAAGTACCCATATCCACTTGCACTTGTACCGTCTGCACTAGAACAACTTAGGGAGGCCCATATCTTCACAAAATTAGACCCAAGAAGGACATACAATCTGGTTCGTATCCAAGAAGGTGACGAGGAGAAGACAGCCTTTAGCACCACCTCTGGGCACTTTGAATACTGCTTGATGCCATATGGCCTTTCTTGCATGTCCAGTGTCTTCCAGTGCCTGATAAATGATGTCCTACATGGCGTGTTAGGATGATATGTCATTACCTATATTGATGATATTTTGATCTACTCCCCCAATGAGGCTACACATCACCAACACATTACCCTTGTGCTCACCTGACTCTTAAGGCCAATTTATGCTGACAACCCAGTCCTCGCAGATAGCGTCGCAGACAGCATCTGCGTAGCCCCCCCACCTTCGCAGACGCTCTGCGTGCACCTCCCAAAAATTGTGACCACCGCAGAAGCCTCGCAGACAAGAGGGCTCTGATCGGTCCACTCTACATCCGCTGTACACGCACTTTCGCTTCCCTACTTTCCCGGTTTGGTTTGTTTTCACGGCCACCATTTTTAAAAACACGAGCAAAGATGGAGCAGCACGAAGAGCGGTTGATCGAGGAAGTGAGGAAGTACATACATCTATACGACTCCAGTTCTAGTCATTATAAGTAACCGGAGGATAAACACTCCACTAACCACACCCACCAACTACTCCTAGCGATTTCGCGACTTCGTGCCCCCTTGCGTTGTGGCGGTGAATAACATCGCGCACGCCTATTACTCCCCACTCAACAATAAATTACAACTGTCTGCAAAAAGCTGTCTGCGAAAGCCTTGTCGCAAGAGCATGCAGAGGCCCTTAGAACACCAGCAAAGCAAAAAAATTAAAAAGCAGAAAAATGCAAATTCCATGTGATCCAAATCTTGTTCCTTGGGTACATTATCAGTGCCAACAGAGAAAGTATGGATGCTAGCAAGGTATTGGCAGTTACGTCCTGGCCCAGACCCAACACTATTAAGGAACTTCAACGCTTTCTTAGATTTGCCAATTTCTACCGTAGATTCATCAGGGGTTTTAGCACCATTGTAGCTCCTCTCACTTCACTGCTGAAGAAGGGAACCAAATGCCTCTTGTGGAACCCTGCTGCAGTGGACATCTATGAACATCTCAAGGCTGCATTTACTTCAGCACCCGTCCTCAAACACCCTGATCCCATACAACCTTTCATAGTGGAAGTAGATGCATCTGAAATAGAGGTGGGAGGGGTTCTGTCACAATGTCCAGGGGAAAGGTCAAAATTGCACCCCAATGTATTCTTCTCAAAAAAGAAACTCTCCCAGACTGAAGATAACTATGATATAGGTAACCGAGAGCTCCTTGCCATAAAGCTTGCCCTAGAAGAATGGAGACATTAGTTAGAGGGTGCTACCCAACTGTTTATCATTTTCACAGACCACAAAAATGTAGAATACCTTAAAACAGCCGAGTGAACCCCCGGCAAACACAATGAGCCCTGTGTTTTACCTGATTCAATTTTACCATTTCTTACAATCCGGGTTCCAAGAACACCAAGGCTGATGCACTCTCCAGACTACACACTACAAGCAGCTCCGGCAGTGAACCCACTCCCATATCTTTTTTCTCTCCATGCTCTTGCGGAAGGTGGTCGCATTCTCTCCCTCTCCCTTCCCTTATCTTTCCTGCTTCTGCTTCTGCTGTCTCGTCTGTCTAAGTGTCTATATTCTGAGAGACTCTCTCCGCATTACTCTCCGAACTAAAAACCATGGAATTGATAAACTGGTCTCTTCACGCAATTGATACAATCTTCTCGACGAGAAGCCTGGGTTCAGGGGAACCAGCTTGTCCTGCCGGAACGTTCACAGCTGGCTATACGATGGATGCATGGGAGAAGTGGTGGGTCGTGTGCCTGGCGGTTCTTTCTGTGGAGGACATTGAAGACATCTACCTATTCGGAACCATGATTACAGGACTTTTGCTGATTGGATTAGGCATTGCCCTGGTTTATCGAGGAAATCAGAAAACAGTGACAGCTGTTCAAAGCCCCATAAAGCTGCCCGACATGATTGAAGCAATGGGCAGAGCTGTCGGCACTCAGACTGTGGCTATTCAGAAATTGACCCGCAACGTGGATAATATCTTGGAGAAGCTTTTGGCTTTGCAATGGAAATTAGATCGTTTTGGAGACCAAGATGGACATGGACATGCAGTGTAGGCGTGAAAAAGAATGTGTCTGCTCACTAAGACCAAACAAATTCCAGTCTTATCTATTTCGGCTCCCTAGCCAGCACTGCCCTTGGCAAGGTCGTTGCTGGGGAAACAGTTCCCCTGGAGAACACTGCTGTTAGACTCTCTCTTCAAAATTTCTTCCCCCACTCCCCCAGTGTGACAAGTGGGTGTGTGACCAGCGCCCTCGTGGCTGCAGGAGCGGACGGCTGCTTGCTTGCGCTGGGTTACCTCTACCTCCTCCCCTCCCCTTCTACCCCCCCACCACCCCTGATTGCCCCCCTTCCCCCCCTCAAGTCCCGTGTCATGATGTAAAATGTACTTGCGTTTTCTTGTGCTTATGTGCTGAGGTTTTTTAATGTTCTCACACTGTACTCCCGCAGGAGCATAGAGTGGGGGTGTTCTTTTTTTCTCCTCTCCTTTCCTCATGTTCTCTGTAATTTCTTTTTTTCCCTGTCTTCCTGTGCTGTAAGGACAGGTTGATGGTCAATTTCACTGGTAAAACAGTGATAATAAAGGGTCCATTCTATTCTATATTACACCCCCCCAATTGCTTCATGAATTCTATCACCTGGAAGATTGACAAAGCCATAGTCCAGGCACAGCCACACAACAAACCAGACTCCTGTCCTCCTGACCTTATGTATGTCCCACCACGTTTCTGAGGGCAGCTCATCACTTGGGCCCATTCATCTCCTGCAACCAGACATCTAAGCAGTCAGAGAACTTACCAACTCCTCCGAAACAAGTATTGGTGGGAGAACATGCTAACAGAAGTCAACCGATCCGTTTCCTCATGTTCAGCTTGCATTCAAGTGAAGGTACCCAGAACCCCCCCCCCCCCCCCCCCCGCACACACACACACACACACACACACACAGGAAAGCTTTGCTCCCTACCCATAACCGCATTGTCCTTGGTCACACTTATAGACTTTAAGAGAACATCATTGTTATTATGGTGGTCATTAATTGATTTTCCAGGGCACTGAAACTCATTCCCCTTCCTGGGCTGCCCACAGCACTCAAAACCACCGAATTCCTCTTTTCTTTCATCTTCAGGTACTATGGCATTCCACAGGATATAATGAGCGACAGAGGTCCTCAGTTCACATCGCAGGTCTGGGCCAATTTGATGAACAACCTGGGGGTTTCAGTAAGACTAACCTCAGGATATCATCCACAGTCTAATGGCCAAGTAGAGCAGGCTAACCAGGAAATCGGGAGTTTCCTATGAGTATTTTGTATGGAGAATCCACAGGACTGGTCCCAGTTTCTCCCCTGGGCAGTATATGCCCAGAACTCCATCAAACACTCAGTCACCCAGCTCACTCCATTCCAGTACATTCTCCCATACCAACCTCCACTGTTCCCGTGGGACGATTGCTCAACCCAAATCCCTGCCATTGACTCATGGTTCAAGAGAAGTGAACAGGCTTGGAAGGGAGTTCACAATGCCTGGAGGAAGTAGCCAGCAGATACAAATGATATGCAGACAAGCATAGGGGAGAATAGGGTATTAGGCAGAAAAAGAAATTTACCAGTCAAAAATAATATTTTATATAATCCTGATAAGCGCCGCAGGTGCGAAGACGAGCGCCGCAGGCGCGAAGTCCCTCTAGGGGGGTCTGGGGGCATGCCCCCCCAGAAAATTTTTGAAATTTAGACTTCATTTCCTGCATTCTAGGACATTTTCAGGGTGAAATGGCGTGTAATTTTTGATCAGAAATATTGCATATTTTTACTTTGTATTTTTTTCAGTTTCACTCCTGAATGTATCAGATGTATGTATGGTGTCTGATTTGGTAACAAAAGTGAAAAGAAAATAAACAACAATGAATTGTATATAATCTTTTGATCTAGTTACAGTATTTAATAAAAAAAAAAAAACCCAACAGTATTCTATTTTACCATACCCCAATGAAACCCCCTTGTTAATCAATGTATCACACATACCTTTTCTGTCTTTTTGTGGAAAAACGAATCAGTTTTTGTCACATTCAATTTGGGGCGTTTGTTGGGATTCATCTTGATCCAGAAGAGTGAGTCAGCAAAAAAAAATGCGGTTCTCCCGCCAAGAAAGAGGAAACTACAACGCAGGGTGTTTGGCAATTTTCGACCAATCAGAATTCGCGATTTATTCAGTCCGCATGTTACAAGATTCAGTGCGGGCCAAAATGGCGGAAACGATGAAATATTCTGATTTTTCATTTCAAGTTTTCAGTATTTTTCGTATTAAACTGTGTTTCTTACGATTTGTAAATGATGGCGGAACCACACACGGACTGGCCATCGGGAGTAGCGGGAGTTTTCCCAGTGGGCCGGTGGTTCAGTGTGGGCCAGCGGAGAAAAAAAAAAAAAAAACAGTTGCGCGCTGGCCTTTAATATGATAAGCAATGTTAACAGTTTCTTTAACAAACTGTTAACATTGCTTATCATATTAAAGGCCAGCGCGCAACTGTAATAAGCAATGTTAACAGTTTGTTAAAGAAACTGTTAACATTGCTTATCATATTAAAGGCCAGCGCGCAACTGTAATAAGCAATGTTAACAGTTTGTTAAAGAAACTGTTAACATTGCTTATCATATTAAAGGCCAGCGCGCAACTGTTTTTTTTTTTTTTTCTCCGCCGGCCCACGCTGAACCACCAGCCCACCGGGAAAACTCCCGCTACTCCCGATGGCCAGTCCGTGTGTGGGCGGAACATAACTGGATTTATCGGATGACATGTGGGAGTATTCATGTGCGAAAATTTTCGGCATTATCGTCCGTTTCAGTATCCGTCTGTGTGTATACTTGCCCGTTGAAATCGGCAATCGCCCGTCAAATTTACGGGTGGACGGGTCTCTGCCTAATACCTTAGGGGAGAAACACCAGTATTTTCTCCTGGTGACCACACATGGGTATCCACCAGGGATCTGCCTCAAACCAGCGCATGCCACAAACTGCAAGCCTGCTATATAGGCCCATTCAAGATACAGAACCAGATTAATGAAGTCTCCTACAAATTGGAACTCCCGCCACATTGCCACATGGCACCAACATTCCATGTATTGTGCCTCAAACCAGCAGTCTAAGGCCCACTAGCCACCAGCTCACCCACCAGCAAACCTCCATTACCTCAGGACCCAGAAGACGATCCCATCTACAAATTCCGAAAAATCATCAATTCTCATCGCAGACTGGAATATCTGGTGGATTGGGAGGGGTATAGCCCAGAGGAGCAAAGTTGGGTGCCAGCCCAGGACATCTTGGACCTGCTTTTAACTCAGGAATTTCACAGCCAACAGCCCAACAAGCCAGCTCCCAGAAAAAGAGGACGCTCTAGGAAGGAAGTTGCTCCTGGAGTGATCATTAATCCCTAGTCACCTACACTCCTATATAAGACTCAGACAAACAAACGAACGATGCAAAGTATCACTCAGTGTTCTGACCTGACTTTACCAAGCCTTTCCTCTCATTGACAGTTTCTGTGACTCTGACCTTATTGCTCCATTTTTCCCGACCTTGATCTTGTTTAGTCTCCATTACTCTGTTTGCACATCAACTGACCATAACCTGCCCCTGACTATGCTACATGGATTATGTCTTGGATTTGGTTTCCAGTTTGCAACATACCTGCTCTCCCCTGTGTCTGCATCCAGTCAGTGCCTCCACCCTGACAATATAGCTCTGAATCCACCAGGATAAATTTGTTATTGATGCTGAAATTTAATCATACATCATTTATAAAAATGTTAATGCATTGACATTATAAGGCAACGAGAGAAGTTGATTTGATAGCACCCAACCCAAAGAATGTTTTCTTTTTTTTTTTAAACAGTTGCAGTAATCTTTGCCAGGTTACAATCTGTGAAATACTGAAATTCCAAAACTATATCTGCTACATCAACATGCTCAGTTCAGCATATGCCAGATGCATTTCTCTGCCAGGCAACACCACACCCCTATATCTTCTGGCAAGAAAAGATTTTCTCACCTACACAAGGTGACTGATAAACACCACTTTCTGCCATTCATCCAAGACCACCAGGTAAGTAACATCTCACATAGGCAAGTGTGAAATGAGCACTGCATGCATCACCCATCTCAGCTTTAATTAACTATTTTACTTTCAAATTATATACTGCAGTCTGTAAGAAACAACTTATGAAGAGTTGTGTGTAAATGTTTATAATATGGTGTAACGTTAGTGTGGCAGCAGGGGCATGGTCTTAATAAACCCCGAAATATTGGGATGGTGTTTTATTTGGTTTTTCCTTTGAATGTTGGAAACATGTCAAAAAGTGTCAGTTGGAAAAATAAAGTGACCCTGAAGCACCACCTGTCTCCCGAGTTCTCCTTCACACACACCATGCTCTCTAATTAGTCTCCAGAATTTGGTTAGCAAATGATAAATTGATGAGTATTTAAAGAAAAAGGTCAACATTGTTCATTTAAAAATCTTATGTCATATTTTAAGGAGTCCACTGTACCTGAAATTTATTTTGTTATGCCATCTATACCTGTGTAACATTACATTAATGTTATACACTGATCAGTCAAAACATTAAAACCACTTGCCTAATACTGCATATGTCCCCCTTATGCTGCCAAAACAGCTCTGACCCATCGAGGCATGGACTCAACAAGACTTCTGAAGGTGTGCTGTGGTGTTTGCTGCAGATCCATTAAGTCATGTAAGTTGCAAGGTGGGGTCTCTAGCACTTGTTTGTCCAGAACATCCTACACATGCTCGATCAGATTATGATCTGAGGAATTTGAAAGCCAAGTCAACAATTTGAACTCTTTGTCATGTTCCTCAAACCATTCCTGAACAATTTTTGCTGTGTGACAGGGTGCATTATCCTGCTGAAAGAAGCCACTGGCATTAGGGAATACCACTGTCATGAAATCGTGTACTTAGTGTGCAACAATGTTTAGGTAGTTGGTATTTATCAAAGTAACATCCATATGAATGCCAGAACCCAAGGTTTCCCAGCAGAACATACCCAGAGCATCACACTATCTCTGTTGGCTTGCCCTCCTCTCATAGTTCCTCATGCCATCTCTTCCCCAGGTAAACAATGCACATCCACCAGGCTGTCCATATTTTATAGAAGAAAATGTGATTCATCACACCAGACCACCTTCTTCCTTCTTGCATTGCTCCATGGTCCAGTTCTGATGCTCACATGCCCATTGTAGGCACATCTGACAGTGGACAGGGGTCAGCATAGGCACTCTGACTGGTCTGTGGCTACGCAGTCCATACACAAGCAATCTGTGATGCACTGTATGTGTTGACACCTTTCAATCATAGCCAGTATTAACTTTTTCAGCAATTTATGCTACAGTAGCTCTTCTGTAGAATCAGAATAGATGGGCTAGCCTTCGCTTCCCACTTCACTCAGTGTGCTTTGGGCACCCATAACCCCAACCAACTGGTTCACTGTTTGTCCTCCCTTAGACCCCTTTTGGTAGATACCAACCATTGCATACTGGGAACACCCCACAAGACCTATCATTTTGGAGATGCTCTGACCCTGTCAATTGTCTAGTCATCACAATTTGGCCATAGTCCAAGTCACTCAGATCCTTACACTTGCTCATTTTTACTACTTCCAACATATCAACTTCAAGACCTGACTGGTCACTTGCTGCCTTATATCCCACCTCTTGATATGTGTCACTGTAATGAGATAAGCAATGTTATTCTCTTCATCTGTCAGTGGTTTTAATGTTATGGCTGATCAGTGTATTTCAGTGCTTTTGTGACCACAACAGCCTTAAAAGATGTCTGCCATTGTCAAAAATGTTGGACCATAATCTCTTAATGTGATCACTGCCACAACATGCATCAAAAGAAGTCACCAACAGGAGTAATATTGCATAGTAGGACTATTGTGAGGTGATTATCACCTGAACTGATGGGAAACACATGTGAACCTAATTGACATCACACAGTCCACCACAGAATTTCATCTCATCTCATTATCTCTAGCCGCTTTATCCTTCTACAGGGTCGCAGGCAAGCTGGAGCCTATCCCAGCTGACTACGGGCGAAAGGCGGGGTACACCCTGGACAAGTCGCCAGGTCATCACAGGGCTGACACATAGACACAGACAACCATTCACACTCACATTCACACCTATGGTCAATTTAGAGTCACCAGTTAACCTAACCTGCATGTCTTTGGACTGTGGGGGAAACCGGAGCACCCGGAGGAAACCCACGCGGACACGGGGAGAACATGCAAACTCCACACAGAAAGGCCCTCGCCGGCCCCGGGGCTCGAACCCAGGACCTTCTTGCTGTGAGGCGACAGCGCTAACTACTACACCACCGTGCCGCCCACCACAGAATTTGACCAAGATTTTGTCATCATGTCACACAGTGTGACTTGCAAATAACTTTTAACCGTCGTTATTGTACAATGTAAAACAGGCATGACATTGCTAGTCTCAAAATATTTTCTTAGACATGATATTTCTATTAAATTTAAATATATTTAAAATAAGAGTTTATACCTGCAATGTTGATGCAACTTGATCTTCATTCTTAGTGATGTTTGTCCTGTGTAGTATGGAAATATCATTTTGCAGAGAGTACAAAAACATCACAGTAAGCTTTCACAATCTTGAGTAGCCAGCCACTAAATCACCATAAAAACATAAAGACACACAACTGGGTGTCTGCATGTCCATTGCATTCTCCAGGTGGTTAAGAGCTACTCATTATCAATCACTCTCTCTTGTTTCTGTCTGTCTTTGTGTCCTTGTTTCATAGTGTTCTTACACAACATGGATACTGCAACTGTCTCCACACAAGCACTGAGTCTCAGCAACAGACTGTGGTTTTGTTTTAAGGGGTATTTTGAGCTACAAATATTAACATAAAACTTGATAACATACAAAGGTTAAAATGCTTGCACTTTTCAGAGCATCAAATTGCTCTCATCCAGAAATCTATTCCTCTATTAAAAGGGAGATAAAGACTTGCTTCATGCAAGGGGAATGCTTAGCGTGTTTCAACAACTGGTAGCACAGCAAACTGGATAAAATCCTGACGTTTGACTTTATGATGCAGTGAGAACTCATACTCCACGAATAGCTGTGTTTTTATACACTTTACAACATCATTTATGTCACAAAAATATTAAGATTACCTACTTTTACTTCAGTGGTCAAAAAATGAAAATAGAAAAATTATTATATATCATTTTCCAAGCAAAGTTGTAAGAAATGTATGTGGCTACCTGCATTAAGGTACAATGTTTAAAAAAATACAGGTTTTACTTACAGTGGTTAAATAAAGTACTAATATCTAATATGATATAAAAGAGTGGGCAAGGGCCCAACAAAGGTATCAAAAATTACTAGACAGAATTTTTTTTTGGGGGGGGGTCTGGTCACTGCTTGGACCAAAGAGTTACCAATGCCTAAAATTGCATTTAGGTGAGTCTTTATAAACAAGACTATCTAATACACATACACACAGGGCCCATACTAGTAACAGAGAAACACAAACGGTGAAATTTAAAAAAAAAAAATTACACTTGACATTCCAAATTATAATTTTGTAATGGCCCCAGGCTTTAAAGTTAACCCAAAACAAGGAGTACAATGTAACTGTTATTACTATAATGCTGCTAGATACAGTCCCCTGTGGAAGTATTGTAACAGCAAGATTAATTATTTTGTTTTTGATATAGAATGGATTTGAGATTAAAAGATGAATATGAGTAGATGGAGCTTTTATTTCCTGATATTTACATCTAGATGTGTTAAACAACTTAACACATGGGACCTTTTGTTTGAACCCAGGTATACCCTGACAGATTGATTGTTTAAACAATTAATAGCTATGAATATCTACTCTTGGTTTGAGCCCTGAGAAGCCCCCCCCTTATTTAAGGATAAACCAACATGAAGACCAGAGAGTTGACTACAGGAGAAAAGCAAGTCATTCTGAAGCTGAGAAAACAAGAAGAAATTGATCAGTCACTGCACAAAGGCAATAAAGTTTGGAATCACATGAAGAACAAACAAATTAGTGTTATACTATCAATCAGACAGAAAACAATTCAACCAAGGAAAGTAACAGCAGTTGATGATAGAAACATCGTAAGAGCTGTGAAAAAAAACCCAGTCAGTGAAGGTATCACAACCCATATTTTAAAGAAGACATCAAGAGGATAAATATATGCCGCTTTTCCACTACCAACGCGGCTGAGTCGGGCTGAGCCGTGCCGTGCTGAGTCGAGCTGAGCGGGGCTGTTGGAGTTGCATTTCGACTACAACCGCGCTGAACCGTGCTGGCTGGAAGTGGGTGGACACACTGGGTGGAGTTAGCGAAAGTGGGTGGACGTCAGGTGATGTTGTTAAGCAGCGCAAACAGTGACATCAGTGATCTTTTAAGCGGTAGTCTCACAACCCGAATAGTAAACAATAAACATGGAGGACATGGAGTCGTTAGTGTTGCTGGTCTTGGTGCTGTGGCTTGTTGTCACCGACAACGCCAACAGATACTGGCAAGAGCGTATAGATGAGGCGAGGCGCATAAGGCTTCAGAAATTCTCGTAATTCGTAATTCTTCTCCTTCCGGGTTTGCGGTGTTTACAGATCCCAGCGCGCTCGCGGGGCGTGTGTGGGCATGTGAGGACACTCCTCCTCACCAATCAGTGCACAGGGGAGTGTCTGCTCACGCCCCCAGCCTCAGTCGGCTCGCTTTGGCTCGCTTCAGCCCCACTCCAAAACGGTGCGAGTTTTAGGGGCTAAGCAGGGCTGAGTCGTGCTGGTTTTTGGTAGTCGAAACGCGAGCCGTGTCGGGCTGAAGTGAGCTGAAGCGAGCTGAAGTGAGCTGAAAAAGGGTAGTGGAAAAGGGCCAATAGTGTCCATACCACAAGACACAAACCACTCATCAATAGTAAGAATTGGAAGGCCAAATTGGAATTTGCAAAGAAATACAGAGATGAGACACAAAATGTCTGGAACCAAGATTAACATCTACCACATTATGGAGAAAGAAAGAATCTGCTCATGATCTGAAACAATGCACGCACATACCCCTTAAGGTTGAACACTATTCACATTTGTATATTTCAGATTCTTCTATTTTCTACTCGATGTATAGAGCTACTTTTGTCTTTGCTAAATTCTTCAATCTTAACTGTTCAAGCACCAATCACCAAAGCAAATTCCTTGTATGTGAGAATGTACTTGGCAATAAACTTGATTGGCTACACTCTCTGATTGGCTACACTGCTACAAGGATATCAGCTCATATACTGTGAGTAGAGAAAAACAAAATGGCAGAGCGTGCTGCTGAACGAACTGAGGACAAAATAAAAACTCTACTCGAAAGCAAAATATCCCAAAATACAAAAAAAGCAACAAAATATGGAATAAAATAATTTGATGGTAAGAATGTATCTTTTTTTATTTTTCAAGAATTATTATTATAGCATTTTTTCACAAATTGCTACTGTCATTTCGCCAGTTTGTTTACATTCTCAATGGAAATGATTTTGTAGTACGTTTGAAATAAAGTTTTTATTTATCAAATTTGCTAAAAATAAAAATGCTCTGTTTCTTAAAATCCAGTGAATGTGGATAGAATAAAACAGTTATTCCACTCAACCTCATCGTACATGGCTTATAGCCAACTCGGCACTAGGTGCCTCGTCGGCTATCAGCTCATATAGTACACAATTTCATGGAATGACTGCTAAATATATAGTACTGTGCAAAAGTCTTACGCACCCTATTTTTTTCACAGAAACTTTGTAATATATTTCTATTTTATGATTTCTACATTATCGAGTCATTACAAAAACATTTTAGCATTCCTAACATTAATTTTCCAGCATAAAGTTAAATGTTAGAGAAAAAAAAAGTTTCTAGGTGAGCAGCATATTACAGTGGTGCTTGAAAGTTTGGGAACCCTTTAGAATTTTCTACATTTCTGCATAAATATGACCTAAAACATAATCAGATTTTCACACAAGTCCTAAAAGTAGATAAAGAGAACCCAGTTCAACAAATGAGACAAAAATATTCTACTTGGCCATTTATTTATTGAGGAAAATGATCCAATATTACATATCTGTGAGTGGCAAAAGTATGTGAACCTTTGCTTTCAGTATCTGGTGTGACCCCCTTGTGCAGCAATAACTGCAGCTAAACGTTTCTGGTAACTGCAGATCAGTCCTGCACACCGGCTTGGAGGAATTTTAGCCCAGCACAAAGTTAAATGTTAGAGAAAAAAAAAGTTTCTAGGTGAGCAGCATATTACAGTGGTGCTTGAAAGTTTGTGAACCCTTTAGAATTTTTTACATTTCTGCATAAATATGACCTAAAAAATGTTTTGTGGACAGATGAGACCAAAATAGAACTTTTTGGTTTAAATGAGAAGCATTATGTTTGGAGAAAGGAAAACACTGCATTCCAGCATAAGAACCTTATCCCATCTGTCAAACATGGTGGTGGTAGTATCATGGTTTGGGCCTATTTTGCTGCATCTGGGCCAGGACGGCTTGCCATCATTGATGGAACAATACAGAACAGCTTCAACTCTGGGATGTTGGTGGGTTTCCTCACATGAACTGCTCGCTTCAGGTCCTTCCACAACACTTCAATTGAATTAAGGTCAGGACTTTGACTTGGCTATTCCAAAACATTAACTTTATTCTTCTTTAACCATTCTTTGGTAGAACGACTTGTGTGCTTAGGGTCATTTTCTCGCTGCATGACCCACCTTCTCTTGAGATTCAGTTCATGGACAGATGTCCTGACATTTTCCTTTAGAATTCACTGGTATAATTCAGAATTCATTGTTCCATCAAGCCGTCCTGGCCCAGATGCAGCAAAATAAGCCCAAACCATGATACTACCACCACCATGTTTGACAGATGGGATAAGGTTCTTATGCTGGAATGCAGTGTTTTCCTTTCTCCAAACATAATGCTTCTCATTTAAACCAAAAAGTTCTATTTTGGTCTCATCTGTCCACAAAACATTTTTCCAATAGCCTTCTGGATTGTCCAAGTGATCTTTAGCAAACTGCAGATAAGCAGCAATGTTCTTTTTGGAGAGCAGTGGCTTTCTCCTTGCAACCCTGCCACGCACACCATTGTTGTTCAGTGTTCTCCTGATGGTGGACTCATGAACATTAACATTAGCCAATGTGAGAGAAGCCTTCAGTTGCTTAGGAGTTACCCTGGGGTCCTTTGTGACCTTGCTGACTATTACATGCCTTGCTCTTGGAGTGATCTTTGTTGGTCGGCCACTCCTGGGGAGGTTAACAATGGTCTTGAATTTCCTCCATTTGTACACAATCAGACTGACTGTGGATTGGTGGAGTTCAAACTCTTTAGAGATTGTTTTGTAACCTTTTCCAGCCTGATGAGCATCAACAACGCTTTTTTTGAGGTCCACAGAAATCTTCTTTGTTTGTGCCATGATACACTTCCACAAACGTGTTGTGAAGATCTGACTTTGATAGATCCCTATTCTTTAAATAATAAATAAATGACCAAGTATAATATTTTTGTCTCATTGGTTTAACTGGGTTCTCTTTATCTACTTTTAGGCCTTGTGTGAAAATGATGATGATGATGCTTTAGGTCATATATATACACAACCCCAATTCCAAAAAGGTTGGGACAAAGTACAAATTGTAAATAAAAACGGAATGCAATAATTTACAAATCTCAAAAACTGATATTGTATTCACAATAGAACATAGACAACATATCAAATGTCGAAAGTGAGACATTTTGAAATATCATGCCAAATATTGGCTCATTTGAAATTTCATGACAGCAACACATCTCAAAAAAGTTGGGACGGGGCAATAAGAGGCTGGAAAAGTTAAAGTACAAAAAAGGAACAGCTGGAGGACCAAATTGCAGCTCATTAGTTCAATTGGCAATAGGTCATTAACATGACTGGGTATAAAAAGAGCATCTTGGAGTGGCAGCGGCTCTCAGAAGTAAAGACGGGAAGAGGATCACCAATCCCTAATTCTGCGCCAACAAATAGTGGAGCAATATCAGAAAGGAGTTCGACAGTGTAAAATTGCAAAGAGTTTGAACATATCATCATCTACAGTGCATAATATCATCAAAAGATTCAGAGAATCTGGAAGAATCTCTGCACGTAATGGTCAAGGCCAGAAAACCATACTGGGTGCCCGTGATCTTCAGGTCCTTAGACGGCACTGCATCACATACAGGCATGCTTCTGTATTGGAAATCACAAAATGGGCTCAGGAATATTTCCAGAGAACATTATCTGTGAACACAATTCACCGTGCCATCCGCGATTGCCAGCTAAAACTCTATAGTTCAAAGAAGAAGCCATATCTAAACATGATCCAGAAGCGCAAACGTCTTCTCTGGGCCAAGGCTCATTTAAAATGGACTGTGGCAAAGTGAAAAACTGTTCTGTGGTCAGACGAATCAAAATTTGAAGTTCTTTATGGAAATCAGGGACGCCGTGTCATTCGGACTAAAGAGGAGAAGGACAACCCAAGATATTATCAGCACTCAGTTCAGAAGCCTGCATCTCTGATGGTATGGGGTAGCATTAGTGCGTGTGGCATGGGCAGCTTACACATCTTACAATGCCAAACCACATCCTGCATCAATTACAGCATCATGGCTGGGTAGAAGAAGGGTCCAGGTACTGAACTGGCCAGACTGCAGTCCAGATCTTTCACCCATAGAAAACATTTGGCGCATCATAAAATGGAAGATACGACAAAAAAGACCTAAGACAGTTGAGCAACTAGAATCCTACATTAGACAAGAATGGGTTAACATTCCTATCCCTAAACTTGAGCAACTTGTTTTCTTAGTTCCCAGACGTTTACAGACTGTTGTAAAGAGAAAAAGGGATGTCTCACAGTGGTAAACATGGCCTTGTCTCAACTTTTTTGAGATGTGTTGTTGTCATGAAATTTAAAATCACCTAATTTTTCTCTTTAAATGATACATTTTCTCAGTTTAAACATTTGATATGTCATCTATGTTCTATTCTGAATAAAATATGGAATGTTGAAACTTCCACATCATTGCATTCCGTTTTTATTTACAATTTGTACTTTGTCCCAACTTTTTGGGAATCGGGGTTGTAGAAATATAGAAAATTCTAAAGGGTTCACAAACTTTCAGGCACCACTGTACATAAGAGACCACGTTTCAGATTAAAAAAGAAAACATAATGAAGGCTACTGCGTTTTGCTGCAAAATTAAGAAGCAAGTGTGACAAAGTGTCCAGAAGAACTGTGGCTGGTTCTGCAAAATGCTCAGTAAAACCTAGAGTTCATTTCCTTATAAAACTGCACTAATTGTACCTGAGACTACAATTTAAAAAAAAAGGGTTGTCTCACACCCAATATTGACTTTGTTTCATATATTGTGGTGTTGAATCTTTTCATTTCTTTAAAAACATTATATATCAGGGTTCTCCACGAGGGGTTTTAGAGGTGCGGGCCGCCCCCCTTTCTGTGATTCCCGCCCCGTTTAATTTCTGCTGCCCCTTTACAAAAGGAAGAGACGTCCCTTTGTTTTCTTTGTGACAGATAGCCTTTCTCTGTTGGAGTACCGACAACACGACAACACCCGAGTGTGAAACTCATTGTGTGTGTGTGTGTAAGAGTGAGCAGCCCCTCCCCCACCCGCACGCTGCGCTTAGAGACACAGAAAGGCACACAGAAAGGGCAGTATTTGCTCAGAGTGCACCCTCCAAACAACGGGGATTTACACGAAATTGGAAGGAGATATTCACAAAATTATTTCACATTGAGGGCCACAAGGCTCTCCTGAACACATTGATGTAATTTTTTTGTCTGTCGTGTAAAAAATGAGGACGCTAGAGCGAGTTAAAAACGAGTGACTTTTCTGATTTTGCAGTACAAGCGCTGCCACGTTTATAATGGGAGTCTATGGGGAAGCGCGCCTGTCCTCTCCTTACTTTCAGGCTTCTCATTTAAAAACTGTACGGGTAATCGATAAGGGTCACTAATCTGTAGGTCGTTTATTTTAGACATATATCTAGTTATCTGTTCATTAGAAAAATGAGCCGTGTAGTCCGTCAGTTGAAATTGATCCATTTTGTGAGTGCAACAATATTCAGCTGTGTTGTTGACCGACAAGATGGCGGCTGTTTACATTCCAGCCGGGATTCGGTCACGTGACTGCAAGAGGTCTATAAAACCGTATTAACTATACGCTGACTGGAAAAAATACATTTTTTTAGAGAGTAAAGTACATTGAAAAGATGTTGTTTTAACTATATTATATAGTTAAAACAACATCTTTTCAATGTACTTTACTCTCTAAAAAAAATTTATTTTTTCCAGTGGTGCCTGCAATTACATTTCCATTTCAAACAATGTCAGCTTTTGTGGAGCAGTGTGAATATAGTTAGTACAAAAACTTTTCTGTACTTTTCTGTTCTTTTTTTGTAGTTTGCTAAGTAAAAAAATATTTTTTCCAGTTCCATTTCAAACAATGTGTCTGAATATGATGTGTGTGTAATGTTTGATGTATTTTGTACCAGTCCAATTGATTCCTCTATTCTAAATGATTACCATTTGAGAGTATTTTATGCACATTTTATGCAAATTACACGTAAATTTATGCAAATTTGTTTCAAGGTCATCCGATTGACCCCCACCCCCCTATATTTTCAATCCATGGAGAACCCTGATATATATATATATAAATTTCTGAAACAGTTACACCCAGAAGGAATCCTTTGGACATGACCACAGAGATAAAGAGGCCAGGTTGCTATATATATAATCTCCTGGACAAACTCCCATAAAATGGGTAAGGATAAAGGAGAGAAGTGCCTTAATAAAGGAAACAGAGGTTGAGGAAGAGCAGGAAGAAAGTCTTGGCTTGTGAAACACTAAATAACTGACTTCAGCCATGTTTTCAGAATAAATTAAATAAAAATAATCTCTGGAACAAGTTCCTTATACACCCTGTGAAACAATCAATTAATACTGTATTGATTTTCATATAGGATATTTTATTCCTTTGGGTTTTAGGTTAGTTTAAAGGGGCTATTTGTAAGAATTTGTAATTATTTACTGAATAAACTGAGTAAGACAAGGGAGTAGACTAGACAGAAATCAAAACAAAACACATGTAGCAAAGTAAACAAAGGAATAAACATAACGCTATGCGAAACCACACTAGGGTGGGGTTTACATTAGACCGTATCAGTGGATCATCAGATTAACGTTTTTAAAACGATTAGTGTGCACACAGCAACGCCAATGCACGGCTCCGCAGGCATCCTGCGCTCCAAATCACTCCGCCCTGAACAGCGAGTGCCCTCTGGAGGGTGCGCACTCCGGCCCTGCGCAGCTCACAGAGCGCGCGAGTGGAGTGCACAAGCAGTGATTTGGGACTGAGCCGCTGTGTGTGTGATCTCAGTGCATGTCGGGCATGCGCGTCACTTACCACTTGCAAGTGGAAGGATGGCAAGCCTAAAGACAATCATAACTACACAATGGGCAGTATTTGCATCAGTATTTTCATACTTTTATACTCTTTAATGAAAGGTGATACAAGGCGGAAGTCCGCGCCGTTTTTCAGCAGTCGCGTCACATGACCAACGCCAGCGAATCAGGAAGGTGGATGTCACAGTGACGTTGTCCAATGATGACGCCAGCTAGAGCTCAGCACAGCGTATCCGTGTATTCTTAATGTTTACACAGCACCGGACCAGACACGATCTGGATTGAATACGTGGACCCTGACGGATTCCCGTTTCCCGGCGTTTCCAGGCGTTTTAATGTAAACGGACAGTGCATCCGCGAAGAAAATGAGACAGATACGGTCTAATGTAAACTTGGCCTAGAGCATGCTGCAGGCTTTAGAGAGTTCAAACCGCATACAGTGCTCAAAGCACACGCAGTGCTCAAAGTGAGAGGGGCAATTCCTGACAAAGCGAGAGGGGCAATCCCCCTCCCAAAGGTGCTACTCCTGGAGCACCACACAAGGCCCCCCAAATAGAAGAACCAGGGTATCTGGGTAAGGTCTTGGTGCCGGACAATGTCCCATCTGGTTTCAGCTTGAGTAAGGGTGTGGACTGAGGTGTCAACTCAGGCTCAGGTATAGACACAGGCATGGATTCAGGAACGGTTGGGGATTCAGACATGGATTCAGACGTGAATACTAGCACAGGCATAGGCTCAGGCATAGGCATAACCTCAGGCATGAATTCAGGTGTGGGCATGGATTCAGGCATGGTCATGGGCAAGGATTCAGGCTCAGGTATGGACTCAGACATGGACATGGGCTTAAGCATGGGTATGGGAAAGGATTTAGGCTCATACATGGATTCAGAAGAAGAAGCCTTTATTTGTCATTCAGGCACAGTAAAATTCCTTCTCTGCATTTAAAGCAGTGCACTCACACATGCACACCAGGGCTTTACATTAGCACCCGCCCACCCGCCAAATGCGGGTAAAATTCGGCTTTGGCGGGTAATAACTTTAGTCCCACTAGCCACTTTGGTGAGTGGTTTATTCTGTGGTATGACAATATATTTTAATTGTAGTTTTATCTGAAGGCATCTGATATAATAAATGCATTGCAATGTAATATTATGCACCTACAACTCCCATGAGCACCTGCATAAACATTCTGACATGTTAGAATTGTTTAGAACGTTCGTTGACATCTCAGATAAAATCAATGATACAGTAACCTGTGGTTAATGAACGAAGCAACAAAGTTGCTGATGACTGACAAGCGCACTACTGTATGTGGCGGCATATAGCTGGAGTTTCAAACCCTGCTGCTCAGGAAAAAAGGGGCAGAGATGAGCAGGGCCAGAGGCAGCATTTTAAAATCACAGAGGTCCGTGATGCCCAAAGCGTGTGCCGAAAAATGTTTGACATATTTAAATGAGAGGGGTGAATTACACATTACACAAGAGATCTATTCCTGAAATTACTTTTAATGGTGTTTGAACTGAATATTATCAGTTTTGAAAAAAAAATCATGTAAGAATAACAGTAAGAGTAAGAATAAGAGTAAGGCAAGAGTAAGAATAATTTAAGCTTGTTTAATGATTTGATCTGGCCCAAGCAATGAGGACAAAAGATACCCTAACCATGTAGCCTATGGAACTAAGATACATTAACAATGTGGCATCCGTTACACCTACACAAAAAAAATTCTGGGAAAAAAATCAGTATACACCACCATATTTTAGGCAAAGTTATCCAAGGCAAACATAAGTTGAAACTTTCCACTCTATTGCTTTGGCTTATCGAATGATTTATTTTTAAAATCACAAACAAGGTAGGCTACAACTGTGCTGCTTCGAAAATGTAAATTTAACAGCTTCATGAAAGTGCGCTGATGGTTACCATGGAAACCCCGTGTCTCCTGCACTGTGTTCCTCCGCCGAGCCGCGCGCTCATTCGTTTTTGTGTTCTTGGCAAAATATAAAACAGAATGCTCTGTTTATATTTTTGTCTGAATTGGTTGCATGTTTTCATATAGGGAGCTACCGTACCTTAACAGCACTGAATACTTGAGTGCGACTGTAGAAATACATTATACGCTGCCATTCATAATTAAATCTAGATCTTCTGAACTTTAATGTATCATGCTGAAGAAAAAACTGCGATTTCCTGGCAACAAAACTGTGGCTAGTGAAAAGGCTGAATGGCTAGTGACACCGGGGAAACCACTAGCCACAGTGGCCAGTGAGCAAAAAAGTTAAAGTAAAGTCCTGATGCACACACAATTGAGCAATGAGCACACATACAGTATACTCAGAGCAGCAGGCAGCTATGCTACAGCACCTGGGGAGCAGTTGGGGGTTAAGTGCCTTGCTCAGGGGCACTTCAGCCATGATACTGAGGGAGGAGAAAGTGCTGTTCATTCACTCAACTCTCCTCACATTTTTCCTGCCAGTCCCAGGAATCGAACCAGCAACACTTTGGGCCCAAGGCTGCTTCTCTGACCTTCAGGCCATGGCTGCCCAGTCATGGGATTAGGCATAGTAGGGGATTCAGGCAAGGACTCAGACATGGGTATGTTGCTTCCACACAGTTTAGCTGGCAGAGTGACATCATCCTCAAAGCCTGGATGTGCAGTGAGGATCTTTTCTCTGTAATCAGAAAGCAGACTCACATCATACTCAAAACCATGAGGCGGAGCGATGATATCATCCCCAGAGTCAGGAGATGGAGTGAAGAAGTCATCTTCAATGCCAGGCGGAAGAGCAAACACAAGACTACAGATCACCCAGTCAGCCTCTGGAGGGAGCACTGGAGCGAAAGCCTCCCTGCTGGCCATCATGTTGGCCACTCAAAGGAGCCATATAGTGGAAGCCTTCATATTGATCACCTTGGTGACCACTGGAGGGGGCTCAGAGTCTGCCCTGGCAGCCTCTGAAGTGTGCTCTGGAACGGAATCTGCTGTGTCAGCCTCTGCAACGTCTGTCCAGGCTTTAACCCCAAAAAAAATTTCTAGAGGATTCTCCCTCCCCACAGCTTGGAAGAACCACTTGAGTATTTTAAAACCTCATTTCCAGAAAAGTTGGGATTATTTCCAAAATGCAATAAAAACAAAAATATGTGATTTGTTAATTCGTGTGAACCTTTATTTAACTCACAAAAGTACAAAGAAAAGATTTTCGATAGTTTTACTGACCAACTTAATCCATCCATCCGTTATCCATAGCCGCTTATCCTGTGCAGGGTGGAGCTTATCCCAGCTGACTATGGGTGAGAGACAGGGTACACCCTGGACAAGTCACCAGATCATTGCAGGGCTGACACTAAGGCCCTGTCCACACGGCAACGGATTCAGGTGAATCTGATAAAATTGTTTATCGTTTCGGCCTGGCGTCCACACGACACCGGCGTTTTGGGTGCCCCAAAATGAAATCTTTTGAGAACGGGTTCCAGAGTGAAAAAATCTGGCAACGGAGCCGTTGCGAAGTCGTCTGGATGAGTAGAATGGATTTGTTTACGATGACATCACAACCACATGTGCTTCACGCCGGGTAGAAGTGTAACAAACTCGATGCGAGTTGTCAACAAATCCTATAACTTGGTTCATGAAACGCGCTTACAAAATATTTTCACTGTGAATATTTATTGTGTAATGGTGCAAAGTGAGAGAGAGAGAGAGAGAGAGAGAGAGAGAGAGAGAGTGAGAGAATAGCCCTTAGGGCAGAGTCAATCCTGCCAGCAAAAATAGGGAAAAAAAAGGAGCGATCTCACCTCTTCAGATGTTGGTTTAAGTCCGACAATACATTCCTCAAAAAGGGCGTAGAAGAACAAAGTAATCCATCAACGTGTAGCATTCAATTTATTCCGGACCATTAAAGAATTCTGGAGGATATCAGAATGTTGGCGTACCGGCTTCCATCTACCCCTGTTCATTCCTCTTTCCGCGTCTCCATTCAAAAAACGAGCACGTGATTTAAAGGGACTATATCCATAGGATAGGGAGTGAGAAAGTGTGTGCGTGTGACAGTGACAAGGATAGTCACTGTGCGCATGCGCAGTTATGCGCATGCGTCTACTTCTATTGTTCTGGTGTCTCCGATGGGACCGTCTTACAGTGCACGTAGAGGTGTGGCATGTGTATTGCATCATTTTCAGCAAGCGTTGCCTTGCCATATGAACCTGATATTTTACTGATCCGTTGCCCATGTGGACACGATATTTATAAAAAAAAATCTCATTGCCATTGTCGTGTGGATGTAGCCATAGAGACAAACAACCATTCACACTCCCATTCACACCTATGGTCAATTTAGAGCCACCAATTAGCCTAAGTTGCATGTCTTTGGACTGTGAGGAAAACCGGAGCACCCGGAGGAAACCCATGCAGACACGGGGAGACCATGCTAACTCCACACAGAAAGGCCCCGTTGGCCACTGGACTCAAACCCAGAACCTTCACAGCAAAATCCCTAGTGTTGAATTAACACCCAGTGTTGATTTAACACCCTACTGTGTTTATATATGTCCAGTTGGACATAAATGAACTCTGAAAGTGTTAATTCAACACTGGGGAATTTGCTGTCTTACTGTGAGGCGACAGCGCTAACCACAGCCGGACCCTTTGAAAAAAATGTATTTTACATGAGAGTATATAAGAGCGATCTGGGGCAATTTTCAACCAGATTGAAACTGCCCCGAAAGGGAACATGAGTCGACGCTGATTGGACCATTATATTCAGATGCAGGACAAACTGCCTAGAACAGTCACAGCTCATATAGCACCGTAGTAGAATGTGATAGATAAAAAATATCACTCCCATTATTCCTTTAGTGATTCCTTGCCCAATTGCTCCAATGAACAAGTGTAGCCAGGCAAAACAAACCTCCCCCGGCCTTTCCAGTGACCTTGACCTTCTCCTTGACCCAATTACTCCCAAAATTTAATCAGGTAATCTATGGACCATTGCCCACCTACCCTGAAAATTTAAAATTAATTGGTACAACCGTCTAGATGCTAGATTGTTAACAGACAGACACACAAACAAACCGCACTGATTACAATACCTCGCCCCGCTTACTCCATCGCGGGCAAGGTAACAAACCATCCCTGCACTGTGTGGTGCCAATGTATTGCACAGCACCAAAGATACACATTTCCTCCCTCATTTACACCAAGGGGTAATTTAGCCAATCCAACTACCAGCATGTTTGTTGGGAGGTGGGAGGAAACTATAGAACCCAGAAGAAACACACCCAGACACCCTGGAGCTGAATTTTCAGTTCTAGTATGTTTTGTTAATTTAGTATAGAGTTAAGATTAAGCTGTGTGTGCATTTGATAACCTTATACAGTATGCAGGAGACAAAAGTATAATATAAAGATTCTTGTAAAAAAAAAAATCCATTTGTACATGTCTGAATCAGTGTGTGGTTTGATGTGGTTCACAGATTTGAAAAAAAAAAGCATTTTTTTGAGTTGCATATTTGTACAAAATTGTATTTACTAGTTTTATGTAAACACTGTAAGGATCATTCATAAGGAAGATGTACGGGTATGTTATGTACTGAATTAATTTGTGAAATGTATGTCATCTTGGAAAAAGCACATACACTCATACAAACAGCGCGTGCGTGCGTGAGCAGAAATGATTGCTGGCGAGACATAGTGTCTCATTTCTCTCTGCTACGTTCTCGGCACAGTACTTTAAAATGAGGCCAAGGGACAGTGTGCATGTGTGAGAAAGAAATAGGCAGGAAAAGAGATTGAAATGAGGCCAATGGATCGTGTGCATGTGTGAAAAAGAAATAGGGGGGAAAAGAGATTTCAGTAAGTTTGTCTGTTAAACATGTATGTATGTATGTATGTATGTATGTAATAGCACAGCAATATTTCTTACTTTTCAAAAAGATAAAGAATAAATAGAAATTGAAAACAGAAATCACCTGCAAGTGGGTATATATGTCTACCTTGAATAGTCTGAATGTGTTAATGATCTAAATTAACACCATTTTATCATCTAATAATGAGCATAAGCTAAATATCAACCTGCAATTAGTGCATGTTTAACTGGAAATAGTGAGTTTGGAGAGATGCCCTGACATCTTCAGTAAAAATAAATAAATAAATAAATAAATAAATAAATAAAAATAAAAAAGCGACAAAGCTTGAAATATGCCCTAAATAATTCGAAAGAATTCAGAGAATGGCTATAGAAATGTTACTGTTTGCGCTTCATGTTTGACTGACCATGAATGTAAGGCATGGCCTTTCACCCTAGATTTGGCAAATGATGTAACTGAATCATAAGAGGCCTTCAAAATGTCAGGATGTTTCAAGTTTCCAATCACGGTCACACACAGGGTTGAACTACCCCCATGGACACACACACACACACTCACCGCCATCATCCTCGTCAAAGGAGTTCATGCAGGGGAAATAGATTGCAAGAGCCTCAAATGAGGCTGACAGACTGATTCGGCTCTGTGAGCGCTCCATGTAGAGTCCCGAGGCGGGCGTGGGCGCCGCTTCCGATGGCTTGGGCAGGCGCGCCTGGGCATTCTTCACGCGGAGCACGGCACGCGGCGTCTTGGCAGACTTCTACCGGCTCCCTCGCCAGCAAACAGGGAGGAGAAAAGGAAAGACTGGAAAGCAGGGACCAATATTACAAAATACTTTCCTCCTTTCCTTCTCCACTAGGCTAATGAATCCAAAAGTTCCTCTGAAGAAATGATGGTAGGATGCTGTTGTTATTTTTCCACTTCTTTTGCCTTGGGAAAGGTCTTTAGGTTGAGTGATAGAGAGATGAAACAGGAAAAATGGCAGGTAATCTCATCTCAGGAGTTGATGTCCGTGGCTGTTGTAGACAGCATGATCTATTGCTTTTTGATGTTCAGGCGGATCTGTACTAATCCCTCTACGCTTGGAATGCTGGATAAAGGTATGGTATGATGATGAGGAGAAACAGCAAGCGAAAGATGGAGAGAGGGCGGGAGAAAAAAAAGAGATGTGACGATAGAGAGATGAAAAAGCTTGTACTATTCAGGCAGTATGAAGCTGATTCAGTTAATTCAGCGGTAGCTCTTTGTGGATGCAAAAGAGGAGGAGGTGCATAGAGCTGTTGCTGGGATTCAGAGGAGCAGCCAATCACAGTATGGATGACAGGGTGGTGGAGTCGTCTGGGGCTATGGCTGTGTGAGAGTCTTACCTCTAAGATTCACCTCTCTGTGTGTGTGTATTTTACAACCCCAATTCCAAAAAAGTTGGGATGCTGTGTAAAGCATGAATAAAAACAGAATGAGATAATCTACAAATCATGGAAACTATATTTCTTTGAAAATAGTACAAAGACAACATATCAAATGTTGAAACTGAGAAATTTTATTGTTTTTTGAAAAAAAATATATGCTAATTTTGAATTTGATATCAGCAACAAGTTTCAAAAAAGTTGGGACAGGGGCAACAAAAGACTGAAAAAGTTGCATAATGGTAAAATAATAATAATAATAATAATAATAATAATAATAATTTGGTTCATTGGCAACAGGTCAGTAAGATGATTGGGTATAAAAAGAGCATCCCAGAGAGGCAGAGTCTCTCAGAAGTAAAGATGGGGCGGGGTTCACCGCTCTGTGAAAGACTGCATGGGCAAACAACGCAACAATTTAAGAATAACGTTCCTCAATGTAAAACCACAAAGAATTTGTGGATCACATCATCTATGGTCCATAATATCATTAAAAGATTCAGAGAATCTGGAGAAATCTCTGTATGCAAGAGACAAGGCTGAAAACTGACACTGGATGCCTGTGATCTTCAGGCCCTCAGGAGACACTGCATTAAAAGCAGACACGTGTCTGTAGTGGAAATCACTGTATGGGCTCAGGAACACTTCAGAAAACCATCTTGTGTGAAAACACTTCATTACTGCATCCACAAATGCAAGTTAAAACCAGATATAAACAATATCCAGAAACACCGCCCCCTTCTCTGGGCCCGAGCTCTTTTATGATGGACTGAGGTGAAGTGGAAAACTGTCCCGAGGTCTGACGAATCAAAAGTAGAAATTCTTTTTAGAAATCACGGACACCATGTCCTCCAGGCTAAAGAGGAGAGGGACCATCTGGTTTGTTATCAGTGCACAGTTCAAAAGCCAGCATCTGTGATGGTATGAGGGGGCATTAGTGCACATAACATGGGTAGCTTGTACATCTGGGAAGGCTTCATTAATGCTGAATGATATATACACGTTTCAGAGCAATATGCTGCCATCCAGACTAAATGTTTTTCAGGGAAGGCCTTCCTTCTTTCAGCAAGATAACGACAAATCGCTTTCTGCACATGATACAACTGCATGGCTATGTAGTAAAACAGTACAGGTGCTAAACTGGCCTGCTGCAGTCCAGACCTATCTCCCATTTAAAACATTTGGCGCATTATGAAGTGCAAAATACAACAAAGGAGACCCCGAACTGTTGAGCAGCTGAAATTGTATATCAGAAAAGAACGAACAACATTTCTCTTTCAGAACTACAGCAATTGGTCTCCTCAGTTCCCAAAAGTTTAGAGTGTTGTTAAAAGTAGAGGTGATGCAACACAGTGGTAAACATGCCCCGTCCCAATTTTTCTGAAACGTGTTGCTGACATCAAATTCAAAATGAGCATATATTTTTCAAAAAACAATAAAATTTCTCAGTTTCAACACTTGATATGTTGTCTTTGTACTATTTTCAATGAACTATAGGGTTTTCATGATTTGCAAATTATCGCATTCTGTTTTTATTTACAGTTTACACAGCGTCCCAACATTTTTGGAATTGGGGTTGTATGTATATGTATAATATGAGAGAGAGAGAGAGATTTCCATTCCATTAGCAAGCAGGTTCCTTCTCCTTCACTCCTTAATGTTCTTCAGACATCTGTCTTGGTGGCAACAGTTGGTATCCTATTCAGAATTGCATCATTCAAACAGCAACAGAATTATGAACAGCAAAAAAGTTTCTATCATTTGATCTTTTTTTTTTCAAAACTGCTGGTTACCTGTGTGTTTGTGAGTCAGTAGTCACGAGGCCACATCACTGCAGTTAATAAAAGCAAGAACATGTTTTATTTGTCAGTTGCCCCCTTAAAATTCCAGCTTATTATCTTATCTTAGGTTACCCCATGCTACTCAATATTAGTAGGCTACTATAAGCCAAGTTTAGCCAAGCCAATTTATTTGTATAGTGCTTTTAACAATCAACATTGTTGCAAAGCAGCTTTACAGAAAAATAAACATTTTAAACATATGAACCATTAATTTTTTCCCCTAATGAGCAAGCCTGAGGCAATGGTTGCAAGTAAAAACTCCCTGATGGAACATGAGGAAGAAACCAGACTCAAAAGGGAACTCATCCTTATTTGGGTGATAACAGATAGCACAATTATAAATAACTCGCTTCTATAAGTTTGCCCTATATCGTCAAAAACTACAATTCTGTAACCAGTAAATTCATTATAGTTTTAACCATAAGTCTATTTTGTTGAAGTTATCAACTGTTCACTGATGGTGACTTGAGTGCGGTGATGCATACATCTTCCGATGCACGAACTTGGACACATCATCAGTGTTGTATCCTGGCTTCATTTGGTGTTTGGGGTCTTACAACAGACACCCTCAGCCAGGTGACCCAACCGGGGTTGATCAAGCCCTGGTCTGTGTCCAAGTGGCATACTGCGACCCCCACTTGTCACCCCTCTTCAGCCAGAGCCATCTGGATGCCTTTTCTGCCGCCTCCACATTATTGTTAATGGCCCTTCTCCTGCTTTGACCCATGAGCCCCAGGATTCCATAGGCCTTGCTGAGGGAATGGTCTGCAAGCCCCCGACAGCCCACCTCCACTGGCATGCACCTGGTCCTCCACCCGTTCCTGTGGCAGTCCTCCACAAGCTCCTGATATTTTGCCCTCTTCCTCTCCTGTGCCTCCTCCATCCTCTCTTCCCAGGGCACGGTCAGCTCCAAGAGGATCAGCTGTCTTGTGGCATTTGACTGTTCATGACAACTGCAGTCCTAAAGTTACCATGGCAATTGTAGTCCTAAGCTGTTGTAGCAAAACTGCAACAACCCCATGAGAATGAACTCCTTGGAAGATGTCCAAATAGTTAGACCGAAAAGTTCGTAAGACTGAAATGTCACACCAAACATTCACTCTTATGTAAAACAGGATCAAATATGTTATATACAGTGGTGCTTGAAAGTTTGTGAAGCCTTTAGAATTTTCTATATTTCTGCATAAATATGATCTAAAACATCATCAGATTTCCACACAAGCCCTAAAAGTAGGTAAAGAGAACCCAGTTAAACAAATGAGACAAAAATATTATACTTGGTCATTTATTTATTGAGGAAAATGATCCAATATTACACATCTGTGAGTGGCAAAAGTATGTGAGCCTTTGCTTTCAGTATCTGGTGTGACCCCCTTGTGCAGCAATAACTGCAACTAAACATTTCCGGTAACTGTTGATCAGTCCTGCACACCGGCTTGGAGGGATTTTAGCCCATTCCTCCGTACAGAACAGCTTCAACTCTGGGATGTAGGTGGGTTTCCTCACGTGAACTGCTCGCTTCAGGTCCTTCCACAACATTTTGATTGGATTAAGGTCAGGACTTTGACTTGGCCATTCCAAAACATTAACTTTATTCTTCTTTAACCATTCTTTGGTAGAATGACTTGTGTGCTTAGGGTCGTTGTCTTGCTGCATGACCCACCTTCTCTTGAGATTCAGTTCATGGACAGATGTCCTGACATTTTCCTTTAGAATTCGCTGGTATAATTGAGAATTCATTGTGATGGCAAGCCGTCCTGGCCCAGATGCAGCAAAACAGGCCCAAACCATGATACTACCACCACCATGTTTCACAGATGGAATAAGGTTCTTCTGCTGGAATGCAGTGTTTTCCTTTCTCCAAACATAATGCTTCTCATTTAAACCAAAAAGTTCTATTTTGGTCTCATCTGTCCACAAAACATTTTTCCGATAGCCTTCTGGCTTGTCCACATGATCTTTAGCAAACTGCAGACAAGCAGCAATGTTTTTTTTGGAGAACAGCAGCTTTCTCCTTGCAACCCTGCCATGCACACCATTGTTGTTCAGTGTTCTCCTGATGGTGGACTCATGAACATTAACATTAGCTAATGTGAGAGAGGCCGTCAGTTGCTTAGAAGTTATCCTGGGGTCCTTTGACCTCGCCGAGTATTACACGCCTTGCTCTTGGAGTGATCTTTGTTGGTTGACCACTCCTGGGGAGGGTAACAATGGTCTTGAATTTCCTCCATTTGTACACAATCTGTCTCACTGTGGATTGGTGGAGTCCAAATTCTTTAGAGATGGTTTTGTAACCTTTTCCAGCCTGATGAGCATTAACAACGCTTTTTCTGAGGTCCTCAGAAATCTCCTTGGTTTGTGCCATGATACACTTCCACAAACATGTGTTGTGAAGATCAGACTTTGATAGTTCCCTGTTCTTTAAATAAACCAGGGTGCCCACTCACACCTGATTGTCATACCATTGATTGAAAACACCTGACTCTAATTTCACCTTCAAATTAACTGTTAATCCTAGAGGTTCACATACTTTTGCCACTCACAGATATGTAATATTGGATCATTTTCCTCAATAAATAAATGACCAAGTATAATATTTTTGTTTCATTTGTTTAACTGGGTTCTCTTTATCTCCTTTTAGGACTTGTGTGAAAATCTGATGATGTTTTAGGTCATATTTATACAGAAATATAGAAAATTCTAAAGGGTTCACAAACTTTCAAGCACCACTGTATCTTTAAAAGTTGAACCTGAATTATTCAAGATACCATATTCTTTAGACAAATTTGTTGTTTTCTCACCATGCTTTAGATGGTCCAGGATATGAAACTTGTCAGTGACAGAGAGTACCTTATGTTTTTGGGTCACCATGACAATAATGCTTACGAGTAAAGACTTGAGTAAAACTGCTTTTAGCTTGTAAAATAAAGTCTTTTTAAGGGATTTTCTTTTTTCTTAAAGTCAATGATTGACTTGACATTTTGCCAATTTTTTTACATTATTCACAGGGTGGTGTTCACAGTCACAGAGCTGGGCAGGGGCTATAAAAACACAACCAGTACACTTTAAATAGGTGTAAACTGATAGTTTAGTTGAATCAGCAGTAATTTCATCCTTTTATTGATCATTGTTCTCGATAATTGTTAGTGTGATCGACACCTAAGCTAGGCTAGTTAAGCCTTTGTTTTATGGTGTTAACACATATTGTTAACTTGACTGCGGACTTGATTACAGTACTTATTGTTTGTTTCTGGTGGGAAGAGTGACTTGAGTGGCATGGCTCAGTGATGTTTTTTCAAGACTCTGACTCACCATCACTAATGGCGGGGGACATGAACTTAGTTTGTTATACATGTTATATAGTAAAAGAGTTTGCTTTGGTGGGGTTGTAGTGTATATATTTATTCTATCCACATTCACTGGATATGAGCAATCGTGTTCTCTGATTGGCTACTCTACTATTAGGCTATCAGCTCCGTGTGTCAGGGACCAGACAGGAGAGGAGATCAAATGCACTCAAACCACAGTTTATTAATAACAGGGGAAAAGGGAGTTGGTGAAGTTCAGTGGCAGGAGGACTGAGAGGCAGGGATGGCTGGTGGGAGCGTGGTGGTGACATAAGAGGTCTCCCATCCAAGTACTGGCCAGACCCTGCTTAGCTTCTGAGATCAGACAGGATCAGGCATTGTCAGAGACATGTGGCTGTAGGCTGACAGCACTTGGGTTTCAGGCAGTCTCCCAGCAGTAGTCCCTCAACAGGCTGGAGTTAGGGAGCAGGCTGGAACGCAGAGTCACAGATCAGATAGCAAGATAGGGGACAGAAATGCAGGGTCAGGTTACCAGGGCTGGAGAGTAGGGCTCCAGGCAGGGCTGCTCACACCGGGTTGATGGAGAGGCAGGCGAGCAGCAGGGCTGGGCAGGCTGGAGATCAGGCGAAGGTACAGGAGAGGCAGGCAAGAGGCTGGCTGGCTGGTCCGGATGCAGGCGATGAAAGGTGCTGATGAGGGTACGGTCTAAGATTCTCCCAGCAGGAACCCACATCCTCTCCTCAGGACCATAGCCCTCCCAATCTACCAGGTATTGGAGGCCCCTGCCCCTGCGCCGTGACTTCAGCAGTTGCCGGACGGAGTAGACCGGGCCACCATCGATGAGACGAGGAGGAGGAGGAGAAGGTGCAGATGGGACCAGCGGGCTCTCGTGCACTGGCTTAATCTTTGAGACGTGGAAGGTGGGGTGCACTCTCATAGACTTGGGCAGTCAAAGCTGGACAGCAGACTGGCTGATTATCCTCTGGATCGGGAATGGTCCGATGAACCGAGGTGCCAGCTTACGAGACTCCACCTGGAGGGGCAGGTCCTTGGCTGACAACCACACCTTCTGGCCCACCCGGTAGGTGGGCGCAGGCGTCCTCTGCTGGTTGGCTCCAATGGAGTAGCTGGTGACTGACTTGAGGAGTGCAGCGCGGGCTTGAGACCAGGTGCGGCGGCATCGGCGTGCATAGGTGAGGGCAGACAGGCAGGTGACCTCTCCCTCCTGGCTGGGGAACAGGGGTGGTTGGTAGCCATACACGCAGTGGAATGGGGACAGTCCAGTGGCTGAGCTGGTGAGGGAGTTGTGGGAGTATTCCACCCACAACAGGTGCTCACACCAGGCCCTAGGGTTGCGTGAAGCCATGCACCGAAGTGCCTTCTCCAACTCCTGGTTAGTCCGCTCTGACTGGCCGTTGGACTGGGGTCGGAATCCGGAGGTGAGGCTGGCGGTGGCCCCAAGTAGGTGACAGAATTCCTTCCAGAACGAGGAGGTGAATTGTGGCCCCCTGTCCGAAACGATGTCCCTGGGCATCCCATGGATGCGGAAGACCTGCTGCAGGATGATCTGGGCAGTCTCTTTGGCCGACGGTAGTTTAGGGAGGGGAACAAAGTGTGCCATCTTACTAAAGCGGTCCACGATGGTGAGTATGACAGTCATCCCATTAGAAGGGGGCAGACCCATAACAAAATCCAGGGAAATGTGGGACCAGGGTCGCATTGGCACGAGCAGAGGCTGGAGCAAACCGGCAGGAGGCCGGCTGGAGGACTTATTCTGATTACAGGTAGGGCAGGCTCAGACGAAGTCTCGCACATCTCTGCTCATAGAAGACCACCAGAACCGTTGGGCGAGCAGGTGGTAGGTGCGAGTGGAACCAGGGTGGCAGGCTAGATGGGAGTCGTGTCCCCATTGTATAACCTGGGATCGCAGGTCTTCAGGAACAAAGAGGCGACTTGCAGGGCATGCACTGGGGCTGGGTTGGTCACGGAGGGCTTCCCGCACTCGTTCTTCGATGTCCCAGGTCAGAGCAGCAACGATACAGGGGTCAGGTAGGATGGGAGCCGGATCCTTGGAGGGGGCATCATCCTTCTGGAACTGGCGGGAGTAGGACGCTTCTTTGCTTTGCTCCTGCTTTCTTAATCTTTATTTCTATACTTTACTTTCTCATTGAATTTCCACTTTTTTTTTTCTCTTCTCTTTTCTTCATCTTTATAAGCTTTTAAATTTAATTTTAATTTCCACTTTTTTTTTTTTTAAAATGCCAGGAAGCAAAAAATCCTGCAGAAAATGCATGGAATTAGAACAGAGGATTTCTATTCTGGAATCAAAGATTAATGCTTTGCCAAAAACGGACGAATTAAAAGCGATATCTCAGGAAAGGAGTACAGAAACAGTGGCTGAGAATGCAGAGATTGCGCTCCGACAGACTGAGGACATTACAGACCAAGTGGAAGAATTCATAACTCAACCTGTACAAAATGTGAGTACTGAAAACTGGCAAATGATGGGTGCTAAGCCTAAAAACAAAAACAGAAGAGTAATTACTTCAACACCAGCTCGTTCTACAAATTACAATAGGATCTACAATCCTATGGAAAATCCACAGCCCATAAAGCTTCAGAACAAATTTGAATGCCTCAGGGATGTGGAAGAGGATTTGTCAAGTGGACAAACACATAGTAAAAAGAGATCGCACCAAGATCGAAGAGCTGTGAGAAGAGGCAAAAAGCAGCTCGTAACACCACCTGATCCCACAACCCTTGTTCTTGGTGATTCCACTGTAAGACAATTAAAAGGTTATGAGATGATTATTTGTTGTCTTCCAAATGCATCCATCTCTGACACCAAAGACAGCATTTTGAAACTCATGTCCGAGCATAAAACGATTAAGCGTATCGTTGTACATGTGGGAGCAAACGATGTTTTCAGAGAACAGCTGTTTGTCCAAGATGATTTCAGAAAACTTTTTTCTGAGCTCTACAAGACTGGAATTCAATCTTTTATCAGTGGCCCACTCCCAGCAAGAGGAAGTTTTGCTTTTTCTCGACTCTTCAGTCTTAACACCTGGCTTGGAAAAACTTGTTCTTCATTTGGTATGAATTTCATAGACAATTTTAATCTTTTTTGGAATCGCAAAGAATTCTACAAGCCAAATAGCACTGAACTCAGCTGGATTGGAGCCAAAGTCTTAGCAGACCACTACAAACTTGCAATCTTTTCTCAGCCAGCACCGAGGAAAACAGCTGATAAGATGTCGCAGACTGACATAGTTACAAAGCCTAAACAATCATCTTTGCAAGTCGTCATCAAGGACACACAAACATCTGACTTGCAGGCCTCCCAACATTCAAAGACAGATGACTCCACTTCTCCTCGGATGGATTTCCCAAATAGCATGAAAAAACTGCTTCCTATGGCTACGCTCTCTTTTTCTAGTCCAAATTTGTCGCGACAAGCAGTGTACCCAGTTCATCAAAATTGTGTTCGTCCAGGACTTTCAGCTGGCTACAAATCTTTTTCACCATCCAAAAGATACATGTCATCTCCAGTCCTTTCACCCTCAAACCAAATGGAACATTTAGAAAGTCTTGTTTGATGTACTCTGGGTCCCTGCAAATGGATGTAGAAAAAAGCAGGGATCCGATGTTGACACTATTCCTGTGTTGATAAGAAACAGAAAACATAGAGCACATTTAACCCTGGGGGTGAACCAATTTAATCTCCTTCCTGTTTTAAAACAGCATCAGAGTGCACAACCAAATATTACTGTAAAACTAGCCCTTCTGAATATTAGATCACTTTTAAACAAGTCATTTTTAATTAATGATCTTATTTGTAAACACAATCTTGATTTTTTGCTTCTAACTGAAACCTGGCTGGATCAAGCAAATAGTGCTACCACCCTTATCGAAGCAGCTCCCCCAAATTTTAATTTTTTGAATGTTACCCGACAAGGGAAAGGTGGAGGGATCGCAAATATTTTCAAAGTCTCTTTTCAATGTAAACAATCCTCACTTGGTGATTTTATGTCCTTTGAACACTTATGTGCACTTGTTACATGCTCTCCTAACATATTATTATTAACTATTTACAGGCCTCCGAGACATTCAGCCAAAGTCTTTCTTGAAGAGTTTGGTGAATTGTTATCAGTCATTTGCTTAGAGTTTGATTGTCTTATTATATCTGGGGATTTTAACTTACATGTAGATAATACTGATAACATTTATGCCAAAGAACTATTTGCAATTATTGATAACTTTAACCTGGTACAACATGTACAGGGACCGACCCACTCTCGTGGTCATACTCTTGACCTCGTCATCACAAAGGGTCTTACTGTTTCTTATACTGTTGTTGACCTGGCCTTATCTGACCATTTCTGTGTTTTCTTTGAAGTTTCTATGTCTCCTCACATTCAGAATAGCTCAACGACTATAGGCAGGAGAGTCATAAACGACAACACATGTGCTCTTTTTAAGCAAGCTCTCTCTCAGAACTCAACCAAAATGTCAGACTCTGTAGATGATTTACTGGAATTTTTTAATTTAAATATGACCCAAATTATGGATGATATTGCTCCATTCAAAATCAAAAGAATCAATGATAAGCAGAAAGCACCATGGAAGCAGTACCCGGCTGTTAAACTGCTAAAGAGAGAATGTAGAAAGACTGAAAGAAAATGGCGCAAATCTAAACTTCACATCCATTATCAAATCCATAAAGAGATGCTTTGTAATTATAATTATGAAATTCGTAAAGCAAGACAGTCTTTCTTCTCCAATATCATCAGCAGGAATATGAACAATGCCTGTGTGCTATTTTCAACAGTAGAGAAGCTAACTAATCCCCCACCACAATTAGCACCTGAACTTCTCTCAGTTAATAAATGCAATGAGTTTGCATCCTTCTTCAAAGGTAAAATTGATAAAATACGGCAGAATATTTCTCATAATATATCTCAGTTGCAAAAAATTGAAAAACTCCAATCACCAATGACACAGATAGATAACTTTAACACAATGTCAGAATTTTGTTTAGTTGATTATGAGACTCTTGAAAAAACTGTACAAAATCTCAGTTCCTCAACATCTGAACTGGACATTCTGCCCACCAACTTTTTTAAGTCTGTTCTTCATCTTATAATTACAGATGTGCTTCAAATCATAAATACATCCTTGGAGACTGGTGTTGTTCCTCATCTCATCTCATCTCATTATCTCTAGCCGCTTTATCCTTCTACAGGGTCGCAGGCAAGCTGGAGCCTATCCCAGCTGACTACGGGCGAAAGGCGGGGTACACCCTGGACAAGTCGCCAGGTCATCACAGGGCTGACACATAGACACAGACAACCATTCACACTCACATTCACACCTACGGTCAATTTAGAGTCACCAGTTAACCTAACCTGCATGTCTTTGGACTGTGGGGGAAACCGGAGCACCCGGAGGAAACCCACGCGGACACGGGGAGAACATGCAAACTCCACACAGAAAGGCCCTCGCCGGCCCCGGGGCTCGAACCCAGGACCTTCTTGCTGTGAGGCGACAGTGCTAACCACTACACCACCGTGCCGCCCGGTGTTGTTCCTGTGTCCCTAAAAAAAGCTGTTGTAAAGCCCCTTCTTAAAAAAAATAATCTGGATCCTTCAGTGTTAAATAATTACAGGCCAATATCAAATCTACCATTTATCGGGAAAATCCTGGAAAAAATTGTCTTCAATCAATTAACTGCCTTCTTGATATCAAACAGCCGTTTTGATAATTTTCAGTCAGGATTTCGTGCCAATCATAGCACTGAAACAGCGCTGATTAAAGTTATAAATGACATACGTCTTAATACTGATGCAGGCAAAACATCGGTCCTGGTATTACTGGACCTCAGTGCAGCTTTTGATACTGTTGATCACAACATACTGCTATATCGACTTGAACACTGGGTTGGATTGACTGGTAAAGTTATCAATTGGTTAAAATCATACTTAAAAGATAGAAGCTTCTTTGTTACCCTGGGAAATTGTTCCTCAACGTCAATGCCCTTGACCTGTGGTGTCCCCCAGGGGTCGATTCTTGGACCATTACTTTTCAACCTTTATATGCTCCCACTTGGGCAAATTATCAATAAAAATTCAATTCTGTATCACTGCTATGCAGATGATACCCAAATTTATTTTGCTCTATCACCAAATGATTATGCCCCCCTTGAATGTCTCTACCAGTGTATCGATCAAATCAATAGCTGGATGTCACAAAATTTTCTTCAGCTGAACACAGATAAAACAGAAATTATTCTATTTGGAAAAAAAGATGAAAGACTCAGGATTACCACTATTCTTGACACAAAAGGGATTAAAACTAAAGAAATGGTTAAAAATCTTGGTGTTTTCATTGACAGCGAGCTAAACTTTGACAGTCACATGAAAGCAATCACTAAAACGGCATTTTATCACCTAAAAAAACATTTCCAAACTAAGAGGACTTATGTCAAAACATGATCTGGAAAAACTAATACATGCCTTCATCTCTAGTAGGGTTGATTACTGCAATGGCCTTTTCACAGGCCTGCCAAAAAAGACCATTAAACGACTTCAGCTGGTTCAAAATGCAGCGGCGAGGGTTCTCACACGAACAAAAAGAACAGAGCACATTACTCCAATTCTAAGGTCCCTTCACTGGCTTCCAGTAAGCTACAGAATTGACTTTAAAGCATTGCTGCTGGTGTACAAATCTCTAAATGGTACAGGGCCCAATTACCTCTCTGATATGTTGCAGCGGCCTAACCCAATCAGATCTACCAGATCGCAACAGAAAAATTTACTATTAAAACCAGTTGTTAAAACAAAGTGTGGTGAAGCAGCTTTTAGCTACTATGCAGTGCAGCTATGGAACCAACTGCCAGAGGACATTAAAAATGCTCCTGCTGTTGGCAGCTTCAAATCTAGGTTAAAGACCAAGCTGTTTTCAGATGCTTTCTGTTAAATAATTAATATTTTACATTTTTTATAATCTTTTTCTCTGCATGTTTTAAATTTATTTTAACTTTATTCTATTTTATTCTGCTCGGTTTTTTTTTTCTCTCTTTCTCTTTCTCCTTTTTCTTTTTGGCATTTTAATATTTTATTTCTACTATTGTTTAATTCTTATTATTTTCTTTTAATTCTTTTAATTCTTTTAATTAATTATTTTAGAATAAAGATAAAATTATTTTATGTAATTTTATTTCTCTATTGTTTACTGTTTTTGTTTTTACTTCTGTAAAGCACATTGAACTGCCATTGTGTATGAAATGTGCTATATAAATAAACTTGCCTTGCCTTGCCTTGCCTTGCCTTGCCTAATCTCTTCCTCCATGTACTCGCCATTTTTCTCTTTCTCACGCGCGCACACACACACACACACACACACACACAGGGCTATGCTAAAAATTAGCATTATAAATTAATTTAAATTAGAAATTAATCAAGGCATTGTGGTATATAAATGTGAAACAGGAGAGAAAAATGGAGAATGTGTGTGTGAATGAAACATGAAAGACTGATTACAGTAACAGAAAGCAAGAAAAGACATTATGTTGCGAAGGAAAGGAAACGCAGGACCAGACTAAAAAATATCGGTGGTCAGCGAGCACCTCGGTGTGATCAGCTGTTCATTTAGAGACGGAATGATGTAACTTTCAGTGCATAATCAAGGTAAACCTGTAGATGGCAGTAATGCAACATTGGATGCCAGTTGCCATAAAACCCAAAAGAAGAAGAAAAAGAAGTTAATCTGCACATGCGCAGACGGACTTCCTCTGTCTGCTTGACTGTGCGAAGTGAGTGATTTCATGCACATTATTTGCTTGGGAATCCCCTCAAATTAAATAACTTCCTAGCCACAGAGTGGCCTGTTTTGGGTTTATTTATTTATTTATTTATTTTTGATATTACAGAAATAAACATATATCACAATTACCAAATTTCAGAGGGAACTAAATTTCACAGATTTTATGAAATCAAAAGGCCATCTAGCTTTAAAACAAAACCTTTCTCCAGGACCATGGTGCTACATTAAACATCACAGGACAACAAATATACATATAACAAAGTGCAAGAGTGCAGCAAGTGCAAACACTGCAGACAATAAACTACACACAACTTAAACTGCAGACACTAACAACATAAAGTGCAGACAAAAAGGACAATGCAAAACTGACAACTAGCACAAACAGACAGTACCTTGCCAACCAGTACCAGTTGCTGTTAATGTGTGAAATGTTGAGTATGTGTTTTGAGGTAGTATGTGTAAAAAAAAAAGTAAACAAACATTGTGTGTGCAATAGGCATTGTAAACATTCTAAAAAGTGCTCGTGCATTATTGGTTACTGTGCAAAGACCGCAGTGGGAGTGGTGTGATCAGCAGTCTGTGCATTATCAGTCCGGTCCCTCAGAGTTGTGGAGTCTGATGGCATGTGGAAAGAAACTGTTACAGAGCCTGGCTGTGAAGGCCTGAATGCTTTGGTACCTTTTTGCGGATGGCAGGAGAGTGAAGAGATTGTGTGAGGGGTCATCCACAATGCTGGTGGCTTTCCATATGCAGTGTATGGTGTAAATGTCCTTGATGGAGGGAAGAGAGACTCTAATGATCATCTCAGCTGTCCTCACTACCCACTGTAGGGTCTTTGATCTGAGATGGTGCAATTCCTAAACCAGACTGTGATACAGCTACTTAGAATATTCTCAATAGTCCCTCTGTAGAATATTGTGAGGATGGGAGATGAGTTTTCCTCAGTCTGCATAGGAAATAGAGATGCTGCTGGGGGTTTTTGGCTATGGAGCTGGTGTTGAGGGGCCAGGTGAGGTTCTCTGCCAGATGAACACCAAGCAATTTGGTGCTCTTGATGTCCTCCACAAGTGAACTGTCCAATGTACAGTGGAGAGTGATCACTGTGGGTTTTTTTTTCTCTGAAGTCAACAACAATCTCTTTTGGTATTTTTTGTCCATGTTCACAGGCAAGTTGTTGACTCTGCACCAGTCCGACAGCCGTTGCACCTCCTCTCTGTATACTGACTTGTCTTTCTTACTGATGAGACCCACCACAGTCATGTCATCAGTAAACTGGATGATGTGGCTTGAACCATGTTTTGCTGCAGTTGTGAGTCAGCAGAGCGAATAGCAGTGGACTGAGCACACAGCCCAGGGGGCCCCCAGTGCTCAGTATGGTGATGCTGGAAGTTCTGCTCCCAATCTGGACTGACTGAGGTCGCTCAGTCAGGAAATCGAGGATCCAGTTGCAGAGGTAGGTGCTCAGACCAAGCAGACTCAGCTTTTGAATTAGCTGCTGAGGAATGATTGTGTTGAATGCTGAACTGAAGTTTATGAACAGCATTAGAATGGGTCCTTTTTGTCCAGGGTGCTAAGGGCCAGATGAAGGGTGGTGGCTATGGCGTCATTTGTTGACCGGTTACGGCAATACATGAACTGCAGGGAGTCCAGGGAGGGAGGCAGCAGGGTCCTTATGTGCCTCATGATGAGCCTCTTGAAGCACTTCATAATGATGAGTGCGAGTGCAATAGGACAGTAGTCATTGAGGCAGGACACTGAAGACTTCTTTGGCACGTGGATAATGGTAGTGGTCTTGAAGCAGTTTGAAATGATGGCGTTGCTCAGGGAGATGTCAATGTCAGTGAGAACATCTGCCAGCTGGTCCGCACATCCTCTGAGCATTTTACCAGGGATGTTGCCTGGTCCAGCAGCCTTCCATGGGTCGACTCTGCATAGTTTTCCTCACATCAGCTGTGGTCAGACACAGCACCTCGTCATTGGGAGGAGGAATGATCTTCCTTATTGCCACACCGTTCTGTACCTCAAACCATGTGTAGAAGCTGTTCAGCACATCTGGAAGGGAGGCATCATTGTCACAGGTAGGTGGTGTTGTCCTGCAGTTCATGATGGCCTGGATGCCCTGCCACATGCACTTGTGTGTTGCCGCGGTCCTGAAAGTAGCTGTGGATTCTCTGGGGATGTGCGTGATTTGCTGCTCTGATCGCCTGAGGCAGTTTGGCCCTTGCTACTCTTAGAGCCGTCCTGTCACCTGCTCTGAAGGCAACATCTCGGGTCCTCAGTAGTGCATGCACCTCACTACTGTTATGGAAATGTTCAGTGCTTGTCAGTTTGAGCAAAGCAGCACCCGAGAAAGAGGGAAAAAAACAAAATGTGTGTGTGTGTTTATGTTTGCATCTGTTTGACACAAGCAAGATACATTCATTAGCACAGAATGTGTAATATTCAAGAGAGGCAGCATTAGATGGTGGAACAATAAGTGTGCTTTTATGCAAGAACAAAAGTGAGTGAATAAAAAAAAAAATTCCAGTGACCTGTTTGAGTATATTTAGCAAAGGATACAGTGTGGATGACAGAAAAAAAATATTAAATTCAAGTCTAGACTGTGAAGTCCAAATTGATAGCAATGAAAAACAAATGGTAATTTGTATATATTTATAAAATATCTTAATTTTAAGTTCAAAAGAGACAGTATAAGACAGTCTAAAAATATGCAGTGTTGTGGATGAGCATGCTAAATGAGCACCGTTCATTGAATGTACTCATATTTTTGGTGAACTGAACAAATCAGTTTTCAACTAATGAATGTGAGTGTAATTCACTAGTGCAAGTGAATGATGCTTACACAACAGAAGTAGGGATAATAGGCAACAATGTAACTTTCATATTGTGAAAGTATCATATGATGTATTATGATGTCTTGGGAATGCACTTTTGAAAAACATTATGTGACTATCTCAATTTTCTTTCTTCATTCCTTGTCTTGACTTTGTCCTTGTGTTGTCCTACGTGCTGATTGTGACACTACTGATTCCTTGCCTTGACTTTGTCCTTGTGTTGCTCCAACGCGCTGATTGTGACACTACTGATTTGCTTGTATCAATAAAGTAGATTCCAAGAACATTCTAATGGTAGGTGAAAGTTGATATTTTAATTGCTAATCAAAATTTTCACATTTGATTCAGTGTAGCTCATTAAAAATTTTGAGAAGAAATAATCATGAACTAGACTAGTTTAGTTTACTTTTGGGACTGTGAAATATGAACATGCACCAGTTCATTTGAATCTGTATGAACTGAACTTTGAAAAAGGGAAAATAAGAATAGGTACTATTTATTTATTTATTTATTTATTTTTAAAAATGACATGTAGACAGTACCCCACCTCTCGCCCATAGTCAGCTGGGATAGGCTCCAGCTTGCCTGCAACTCTGTAGAATAGGATAAGTGGCTACAGGTAATGGATAGATGGATAGAATAAGACAGTACAAATTGACAACCATTTTTCATTCCTATTGCTTTGGACTACACATAGTCTACACTTGAATTTAATAATCTGTTTTTTAGATTATTTTTATTTTCCATCATGTTTTTTTTTCCCTCTCTTTGTCAGGTGTTACTTCGCTCAAACTGACCCGCATTCAGTGTTTGCATAACAGTATGAAGAGGCAAAGGTGATAACTGTGCTGAAGAGGGAAGGGGAAAAAGAGGAGGGGGCACCCCCTTTGGCTTGGGGTGAAAATCTCTGGAATTCTAGTGTGAAGTTGCAAGGTTTTCTTCTACAACATTCTCTCTACTTCTCAAGTCAAGAAGGCCTCTCCAATCAAAATAAGATTGCACAACTACTCATTAACAAAGGCCTCACTTGGGCTACAGCTGTCTGGACTTAAGGCAACGAAATCACATTCCTATGGGTGTTTCATCAGTCCACAGAGGACTTTCATGTGATGTCATTGCAACTGTGGGTTTGTTTATGCAGCCATATTGCCTGGCAAGCTTTGCGTTTTTGACAACAACCGGCACAAGTGTACGTGAGTGATTGCAAGCCAAAGTCAGTAAACCTCTACAGATAAACTTGTAGAAGTTACATCTAAAAGAACAATGCCCGAGACCTGTTCTGCTTTTGGATGTAATTACACATGTGGAGATAAGCCTGGTTTAACTTTTCACTGCTTCCCAGTGAACCCAAAAAGATGAGAAAAATGGCAAGCTGCACTTAAAGCTTGCCAGGCAACATGGCTGCATAAACAAATCCGCAGTTGCGATGACATCACATGAAAGTCCTCTATGGACTGATGAAACACTCATAGGAATGTGATCTAATCTAAAAAGGAAGACTGGATGATAAAGCCTTCCCATTGTGTGTGGAGAACATTTTATATCAAGTTGGTGTGAAACCTTGGTGTAATGTTAAAATATATATTTGGATGGACATTGGACATGATATATTTTATTCAACCTAGTGCTTGGCTAGACTAGCAGCATATTTGTTATGTACTGATAATGTAGACTCGGCTAAACACCATAAAATATGCTAGATCTATGCCCTGGCTTGTTTATTACTATTAGTCCATTTTTGAGCTTACATTTGTCATAATGTATTTTTCTTTATTGGAAATTTCCCATAATATATCAGCATGCACGAAACCCTACCTCAGAATATTGGTAGGCATCTGTACTTTTGTATGCTTTTAGCATCTCTGGCATATTTAGAAGTTCCAAATACTTAAGTTCAGGATGCTGCAGTATCCCAAATCCTGTAGCTGGTTTGCCATATGCTTTTCCAGTATTATAAATATATTTGTGGGTAAATTAAGAAGCAGCAGTCTTTATTTTTGTCACACATCCACTCAAGTACAGTGGAATTCCTCCTCTGCATTTAATTCACCTGAAGCAGTGAGCGCGTGCACACACACACACGGAGAGAGAGAGAGAGAGAGAGAGAGAGAGAGAGTGTGCAGGGTGCAGAATAAATAATAAATACATTTGTGGGTAAATTATATGGATCTGTAATGCCTGCATGTTTCAACTTTGATTGAACACAATCTGCTGGTATAAAATAAATTTTTAATAATTTCAGAGATTGTACTGACTGCAGTCATCTCAATTTCCATTATTAATGGTCATGGCTATTTCTTTGTTTGCCTGGCAATATGGCAGATGCTGTGTGATAAACAAACCTGTGATGTCACTGAAAGACCTCTATTTGACAACATAATTGAACCAGCTACCTGAGGGCAAGGAAGTAGGAGAGATCACATTCAACCAAGGGATCTTTAGTGTGGTAGAATATCACCCCTAATCATTATGAATAATGAATGAAGTTATATGGGCTCATGAATGCCCCTTCAGTAATCGAAGCATTGATCAGTGATGTTGCACATGAAGTGTAGCCATCAGCTACACTGATGGTATTCTGATTTACCAGGCATTCACCATGGCTCCCATTCAGAAACATCCAAAATCCCTTCCTCTATTTAATTGTGGAGGTAGATGCTTTTGAGACAGGAATGAGAACCACCCTTTATCAGAGAGAGATACACACACACCCAAACTTGACCCCATGGTGGTCTTTCCCTGGAAGAACTCTCCCACAGAACTACTGGAAGTGAAGTTTTTTGAATAATGGAATCTTTGGCTGGAGGGAACAGAACACCCATTCATAATCTACACAGAATATAAGAACCTAGAGCATCTTAAAATGGTCAAATGTTTAACCCATTGACAAGCTAGATGACTTATTCTTCTCATGATTTTGGTTCAACATTTACTATCATCCTGGTTCCAAAACCATTAAGACAGGTGCCTTTTCACTCAGCATTCACCCAGACATACGGTACAGTACCAGCCAAATTTTGGTGACACCTTCTAAGTGAAAATAGTTTTTCTTTATTTTTATTTATTAAAATACACTTAATTTCTTAAAATAATGATGGACTGTTTCTCTTTACTTACTTGAGTGTTTCTTGGCACAGTATGGATTACTGCAGTTGTCAAATATGGCTATTTGCAGTATTTTTCCAATTTACTGTTTGATGGTATCAAACATGTTAAGAAGGCAGGAAATTCCACGAATTAACTTTTGCCAAGGTACACCTGTTAATTGAAAAGCATTCCAGGTGACTACCTCATGAAGCTGATTAAGATAATGTCGAAAGCTGCCATCAAGGTAAACAGTGGCTACTTTGAAGAATCCAAAGTATGAAACACATTTTGTTGTTTTTTTTTTAAAAACTTTTTTTTGTTTACCACATAAATCTGTATATGTTCCATATGTTATTTCATAGTTTGGGTATCTTTAGTATTGTTCTAAAATGTCAAAAATGGTCAAAATACAGTAAAACCTATGCATGAGTAAGTGGGTTCAAACTTTTGACTGTACAGGCAATACAGTAAACCCAGCACCCCCTAAAGAGGAGGCCTTTGAACCAATCTGTGGCAGCAGGGGTGTGGTCAAGTGTCAGCTGTGAATGGCGAAGAGTCAGCTTAAACCAGCAGGTAACATGTGACATGTTACACCTGTGGCTAATTACTAGTTGTCAATTAATGTGTGTCTCTGTGTCTTTCAGACAGCCAGTTATGAGAGTGAGAAAAAAAGAGAGAGCTGAGCCACCCAGCACTGTGTCTTTGTTTGAGTGCGTGTGTGCATGAGATTGGTAGTCACTGAAAAGTGAAAGTGAAGGGGAAAAATAAGACCCACCTATTCTTGAAGCCTGCCTCCCAGTTCTTCATTATCCCAATGCAGAAGATTGTTACACTCATGCCGAAACCTGGGACTGAGGAACAACACTGCCATGGAGTCCAAACCAGTCATAGACCTCTTCCAGACCCTTGTCAGCAGCCTCCAGAGCCAGCAGCAAGTCCTCTTGAGCGGTCATGGATCAGGGGCAGCACTTCCAGGCCCTGCTCGAGGCCCAAGATGAGGACTGGCAGGTGATTTGGAGCCTGGTCCAGTCAGCAGATACTCCGGCAGTTGTTCCTGTGGCCAACTCCCCTGTCCAGTTGGTCAAGATGGGGCCACAGGATGACCCAGAAGCTTTCATTGAGTTGTTAGTGTTTTGCTTAGGCATGCTCTTGGCCATTCACACAGTGAGTGGCCTGCCTACTGCCAATCCTGTCAGGGGAAGCCCAGCTCACAGCTTGGCAGCTGCCCGTCGCCAGCATGTTGGAGTACCAGGACCTGCAGAAGATTAGCCGCACGCCAGAACAACATCGTCAGTGCTTCCATATGCTGACATACAGTGAAACCGGCCACCCATTTGCCTTTGTCCAGTGGCTCTGAGAGATCTGCCAATGATGGTTGTTGACTGGTGAATGCGACACCGAGAACATTGTAGACCAAGTGGCACTGGAGCAGATCATCTTGCAACTGCCAAGCGAGACATCAGCGTGGGTCCACTGTCACCATGTGGCATTGCTGGAGGAGGCGGTCTGACTGGCAGAGGCTCACCTGACGGCATTTCTGGGAGCAGGTGCTGCTGCAGTTTTTCTCTCTCTTCCCCACTCTATCCCACTCCCTCTCCTTGCCCCTCCCCTATCCCAGCCACACAGAAACAGGGACCAATTCCCTCAAAATGCGCTCCCCCAACTTGTCTTCCTTCGTGTCTCATCATGCCCTTGTCCTTCTGTGTATGTGCTGCCATTAACTCCCTCTTCAGAGGTGAACCCATCTGTGCCCACTATAACTGTGAGCAAGTCCAGACAGGTCTGTCAGCATGGTGGAAATACTGAGATTTTACAGAATCAGCACTTCTGCAAAGAGGTAGGAATTCTATTTCACATTCCTGATGCACTGCAGGCTTCCCCCAATTGAGCAGGAATGTACTGTGTCTCTGTGAGTATTCAAGGGGATACATATCAAGCTTTGGTGGATTCTGGTTGTAATCAGACCCCCATGCATCAAAGCCTCGTTCAGTGTGGGGCACTGGGAAATGCATGATTGGTGAAGATGAGGTGTGTACAGAATGAGGATGTTCAGAAATATCCACTAATGCTCATGACTTCATTTCCATGGTGAAAAACATGGTGTGGAAGAAGCAGTTAGCCTAAGCCTCATCCATCCACTTATCCTGGGGACAGATTGGCCAGGGTTTAAAACAATTAAAACAGTTAGTAGTGGATGGGTCCTGTAGCAGCAAGTCACAGGGATTCCCGTGATGATGGCTGGGGAGGGCAGCTCTGCATCATGATGACATGGAGATGCACCAGCCCTCCTCTCTAGGGAATCCCATGGATTTCCTACTAGAACAGATGCGAGATGAAACTGAGGCACACTTTTGAGCAAGTGAGACAAATTGATGGTCAAAACCTCCAGCCTAATGTGGCGCTGCCCTATCTGTATTTTTCTATTATTAAGGATGGGCTATATCAAGTGATGCAAGACACTCAAACTCAGGAAGAAACAACACAGTTGTTGGTCCCAAAGAGCCATAGGGAACTCTTGTTCTATGCAGATTATCATAATCCTATGACCATGCATTTAGGTCAGGACAAAACACTAAATCATCTCATGGCCTGCTTCTATTGGCCAGGGATTTGCACCGATGTCCACAGGTGTTGTGCAGCTTGTTGCAAATGCCAGCTAGTAACCCCTTCGAAAGAATTGGGATGGATTTCATCAGGCCATTACGTCGATCTGCACGCTGGTATCGCCTTGTATTGGTCATAGCAGATTATACAATGCGATACCCGGAAGCAGTGCCTCTTCACAATATCTATGTATGTAGTGTTGCAGAGGAACACTTCCACATTTTTGGAATCCCAACTCGGGAGATAGAAATCATGACTGATCAGTGTTCATGTCACAAACACTGAATTGTATGAATTATTTGGGGATTAAATTGATTTGTACCAGTGTTTACCATCCATAGACGGATGGACTGGTTGAACGGTCCCACAAGCCTCCCCTGGGTTTTCCCCAATTGAATTGTTATATGGGCACAAGCCCTGTGGTGTCTTGGACATCATTAGAGAAAATTGGAAGGGACCTTCACAAAGCAAAAACAATTTAGTACATTCTTGACCTGAGAGCAACACTCCACACACTGAACCCAGGATAATTTGCTACCAGCGCAAGAACGTCAATCCTGCCTGTAAAACAGAGGGACACAGCTAAGGGAATTTGCACCAGGAGATAAAGTGCTCATTTTACTGAGCATGTTGAACTTAAAATTACTTGCCAAGTTGCAAAAGCCCTTTGAAGTCACATGGCAAATTGGGAATGTCGACGATGAGGTCAGGTGGTTAGGTGTAGCTAGCTTTTATTCAACATTGGATTTAACAGAGGGATACTGACAAATCTCCTTGACTCTATATCCCATGAAAGAAACAACAGCCTTTTCCACTCTATTTGGTTTACAACAATTTCTCACCCTTCCATTTGGGGTGTTCAGGGGCCCCAGTAATGTTTCAGCATCTCATTGACTGAGTACTTCACCCCCACAGCACATATGCCGCTGCCTACTTAGACAACATTATTATTCATAGTAATGATTTGCCAGTGGCATTAACATAATCTAAGGGTTGTCCTAAGGTTGCTGAGGCACATGGGGCTCATGGAAAACCCAAAGAAGTGCACAATTGTTCCCGTAACACTCAACATTTTCTAGTTCATCCAGGAGAATGGAATGATCAGTGGTGTCAAATGCTGCATGAAGGTCAAGCAATAGAAGCAGGGAGACACAGCCCTGATCAGATGCCAACAGTTGGTTGTTTACTACTTTAACCAGTGCTGTCTCTGTGCTATGATGTCTAAATCCTGACTGATACATTTCATGGATGTTATTCCTATATAAATATGAGCATAACTGCTGTGCCACAGCTTTTTCTAGGATCTTGGAGATAAAGGGGATGTTTGATATTGGCCGATAATTGGACAGCTGACAGGGGTCCAGGTCAGGTTTTTTAATCAGGGGTTTGATAAATGCTAGTTTACAGGATTTGGGTACATAGCCAATTCTAAGGGAAGATTTTTTATTATTTTTAGAAGCAGTTCAATTACTTCTGGTATTATCTGTTTTGAAGAGTCGTGTAGGTAAGGGATCTAGTACACACAAGTTGAGGATTTTGATGCAGAGATTAATTAAATTAGTTCAATTTCTCTTTGGGGAGTAAAACATTCTAATTGCTGATCTGATAGTTATATTGTTAACTACAGGGTTACTTAAATTTTCTGACCTTAAATTAGTAGTTTTAATTTTTAAATCGGATATTTTCAATTTTTTCATTGAAAAAATTCTTGGTCATTGCTACTACATATTGCAGGTGTGCATGTGTCTATAATGGTCTTTTTCCTGGTTAATTTTGATACAGTATTAAATAGGAATCTAAGATTATTTTTGTTATCTTCTATTAAGGTGGAGAGAGATGTTGATCTAGCAGCACCAAGAGCTTTTTCTATACTTCAGGAAGCTCTCCTTCCAAGATAGTTTGAACGCTACCAATTTTGTTTGATGCCATTTAAGTTCCAATTTTCAAGTGGTCTGTTTTAAAGTGCAAGTGTAATGTTATACCAGGGTGCTAATTTTTTTTCCTCTCGAATCATTTTCCTTTTAAGTGGAGCTACATTAAAGTATAGCCGAATGTTGACTCAAAACATTCAGTTGCCTGATCAAGTTCTGCAGGGGCTGACAGTTAACTCTAGGAGATTATTTATAAAACTCTGTGCAGTAGTTGACATGAATGTACGTTTAATACAGTAGCATGGTGAAGTGAATATATTATTGCTCAGACATATTTTGAATAGGATGAGATAATGATCTGAGATAACTTCAGACTGTGGAAGTGTGACTATATTTTCTATATTTAACCTGAATGTTAGTATTACAGTGGGGCAAAAAGTATTTAGTCAGCCACCAATTGTGCAAGTTCTCCCAGTTAAAAAGATGAGAGAGGCCTGTAATTTTCATCATAGGTACACTTCAACTATGAGAGATAGAATGGGGGGAAAGAATCCAGGAAATCACATTGTAGGATTTTTAATGAATTAATTGGTAAATTCCTCTGTAAAATAAGTATTTGGTCGCCTACAAACAAGATTTCTGGTTCTCACAGACCTGTAACAACTTCTTTAAGAGGCTCCTCTGTCCTCCACTCGTTACCTGTATTAATGGCACCTGTTTGAACTCGTTATCAGTATAAAAGACACCTGTCCACAACCTCAAACAGTCACACTCCAAACTCCACTATGGCCAAGACCAAAGAGCTGTCAAAGGACACCAGAAACAAAATTGTAGACCTGCACCAGGCTGGGAAGACTGAATCTGCAATAGGTAAGCAGTTTGGTGTGAAGAAATCAACTGTGGGAGCAATTATTAGAAAATGGAAGACATACAAGACAAGATAATCTCCCTCGATCTGGGGCTCCATGCAAGATCTCACCCCATGGGGTCAAAATGATCACAAGAACGGTGAGCAAAAATCCCAGAACCACACGGGGGGACCTAGTGAATGACCTGCAGAGAGCTGGGACCAAAGTAACAAAGGCTACCATCAGTAACACACTACGCCGCCAGGGACTCAAATCCTGCAGTGCCAGACGTGCCCCCCTGCTTAAGCCAGTACATGTCCAGGCCCGTCTGAAGTTTGCTAGAGAGCATTTGGATGATCCAGAAGAGGATTGGGAGAATGTCATATGGTCAGATGAAACCAAAATAGAACTTTTTGGTAAAAACTTAACTTGTCATGTTTGGAGGAGAAAGAATGCTGAGTTGCATCCAAAGAACACCATACCTACTGTGAAGCATGGGGGTGGAAACATCATGCTTTGGGGCTGTTTTTCTGCAAAGGGACCAGGACGACTGATCCGTGTAAAGGAAAGAATGAATGGGGCCATGTATCATGAGATTTTGAGTGAAAACCTCCTTCCATCAGCAAGGGCATTGAAGATGAAACATGGCTGGGTCTCTCAGCATGACAATGATCCCAAACACACCGCCCAGGCAACGAAGGAGTGGCTTCATAAGAAGCATTTCAAGGTCCTGGAGTGGCCTAGCCAGTCTCCAGATCTCAACCCCATAGAAAATCTTTAGAGGGAGTTGAAAGTCCATGTTGCCCAGTGACAGCCCCAAAACATCACTGCTCTAGAGGAGATCTGCATGGAGGAATGGGCCAAAATACCAGCAACAGTGTGTGAAAACCTTTTGAAGACTTACAGAAAACATTTGACCTCTGTCATTGACCAAATACTTATTTTCCACCATAATTTGCAAATAAATTTTTCAAAAATCAGACAATGTGATTTTCTGGATTTTTTTTCTCATTTTGTCTCTCATAGTTGAGGTATACCTCATCTCATCTCATTATCTCTAGCCGCTTTATCCTTCTACAGGGTCGCAGGCAAGCTGGAGCCTATCCCAGCTGACTATGGGTGAAAGGCGGGGTACACCCTGGACAAGTCGCCAGGTCATCACAGGGCTGACACATAGACACAGACAACCATTCACACTCACATTCACACCTACGGTCAATTTAGAGTCACCAGTTAACCTAACCTGCATGTCTTTGGACTGTGGGGGAAACCGGAGCACCCGGAGGAAACCCACGCGGACACGGGGAGAACATGCAAACTCCGTACAGAAAGGCCCTCGCCGGCCACGGGGCTCGAACCTGTACCTTCTTGCTGTGAGGCGACAGCGCTAACCACTACACCACCATGCCGCCTGAGGTATACCTATGATGAAAATTACAGGCCTCTCTCATCTTTTTAAGTGGGAGAACTTGCACAATTGGTGACTGACTAAATACTTTTTTGCCCCACTGTAGATCAAGAGTGTGACCACTATTGTGGGTGGGTTCTATGCCATTCTGATTAAACCCTACTGAATCTAAAATGGACATGAATGCTGTTTTCAAAGGGTCTTCTGAGTTATCAAAGTGAATATTAAAATCTCCGACAACTAAAGCTTTGTCGAAGTAAATGATCAGGTCTGAGATGAAATCCGCAAATTCAGAAGAAAACTCAGAATATGGCCCTGGGGGCCTGTAAATAATAAGTAACAGAATTGACTGGGTAGACTTATTTTCCAAGACTACATACATTATATTAGTATGAAGAACTTCAAATGTATTAAATTTATAACCAGGTTTTTGTGTTACGCCTAGATAAGAAAAGGCCAGGGAGTAGACGAACAGGCTAAACCAACTGTCTGCTAGCTGCACAGAGTCGTCACTCAGGGTCCACTACATCGAGACTGTGTCTGTTCCCTGAGCTCAACAAAAAGGTAGAAATATTCAGAGAGTTTGTTCGAGTAACCTAATCAGTATAAAATTAGATCATACTGACTGTACAGCTGCTGCCAGCACCTTTGATCTAAAGGTGGGGCTATTAAATATTAGCTCTCTTACATCTAAAGCCGGCGGCATGGTAGTGTAGTGGTTAGCGCTGTCGCCTCACAGCAAGAAGGTCCGGGTTCGAGCCCCATGGCCGGCGAGGGCCTTTCTGTGTGGAGTTTGCATGTTCTCCCCGTGTCCGCGTGGGTTTCCTCTGGGTGCTCCAGTTTCCCCCACAGTCCAAAGACATGCAGGTTAGGTTAACTGGTGACTCTAAATTGACCGTAGGTGTGAATGTGAGTGTGAATGTGTCTGTGTCTATGTGTCAGCCCTGTGATGACCTGGCGACTTGTCCAGGGTGTACCCCGCCTTTCACCCGTAGTCAGCTGGGATAGGCTCCAGCTTGCCTGTGACCCTGTAGAACAGGATAAAGTGGCTAGAGATAATGAGATGAGATGAGACATCTAAAGCCCTAATGGTTAATGAACTCATTACTGATCAGGAGTTTAATGTACTTTGTTTAACTGAAACATGGATTAAGCCAAATGAATATATAGCATTAAATGAAGCGAGTCCTCCTGGATACAGTTATATACACCAGCCTCGTCTAACTGGCAGAGGAAGAGGCACTGCGGTTATTTATAATGATTATCTAGGTGTAACACAAAAACCTGATTATAAATTTAATACATTTGAAGTTCTTCATACTTATATAATGTATGTAGCCTTGAAAAATAAGTCTACCCAGTTATTTCCATTACTTATTATTTACAGCCCCTCAGGGCCATATTCTGAGTTTCTTTCTGAATTTGCAGATTTTATCTCAGATCTGGTTATGTCCTTAGACAAAGCTTTAGTTGTCGGAGATTGTAATATTCACTTCGATAACCCAGAAGACCCTTTAAAAACAGCGTTTGTGTACATTTTAGATTCAGTAGGGATTAATCAGAATGTCATAGGACCGACCTATAGTGGTGGTCACACCCTCGATCTAATGCTAACATTTGGGTTAAACGTAGAAAATATAGTCATACTTCCACAGTCTGAAGTTATCTCAGATCATTATCTCATCTCATTCAAACTATGAGTAATAATATATGCACCTCACCACGCTACTGTATTAAATGTACATTCGCATCAACTACTGCACAGAGCTTTATAAATGATCTCCCAGAGTTATCAACTTTGATTGGGTCACTGTCAGCCCCTGCAGAACTTGATCAGGCAACTGATCAAGTTCTGCCATACTTTAGATAATGTAGCTCCTCTTAAAAGGAAAATGGTCAGAGACAAAAAATTAGCACCCTGGTATAATGATGACACTTGCACATTAAAACAGACCACTTGAAAATTGGAACGTAAATGGTGTCAAACAAAATTGGTAGTGTTCAAATTAGCTCCTGTTGTTATTGGAGCCAGGAGGGATATATAATGCTACCAGCAATATGGCTGTAAATTCCCTTGGCAGGTAGAATGGCTGGCACTTAATAATCATAAACTCCACCAGTGGTGAGCAGTGTTTGCAGACCACAACAGCATCCCAGCACCAGGCATCACTGATGTAAACACAGAGTCCTCCGCCGCGAGTCTTCCCCCCCTCGACTAGCGCTCTGTCTGACCGGTAGCATGTTAGCCGGGCTAGCTGAATGGCACAGTCCGGGACCCTGTCGTTAAGCCACGTTTCCACAAAAACAAGGACACAACACTCACTCACAGACTTAAAAGATGAGCAGAGCAGGCGGACATAATCCAGCTTGTTGTCCAGCGAGCGTACGTTGGCCAGAGTGATGGTAGGGATAGCCGGCCGGTGAGGGCTAGCCGCTAGCCTAGCTCGGATACTTCCGCACTTGCCTCTCTTCTGCTTCCGCATGTTCCGCCAGTTTATAATATCAACGAAACTGACTTCATGTTAAAACTGTTAATATTATAGTCATGCTGTCTGTTGTTGCCCAAATGAGGATGGGTTCCCTTTTGAGTCTGGTTCCTCTCAAGGTTACTTCCTCATGTCGTCTGAGGGAGTTTTTCCTTGCCACCATTGCTACAGGCTTGCTCACTGGGGATAGATTAGGGATAAAATTAGCTCATGTTTTAAGTCGTTCAAATTCTGTAAAGCTGCTTTGCAACAATGTTTATTGTTAAAAGTGCTATACAAATAGACTTGACTTGATAATCATTATAAATAACTGCGACACCTCCTCCTCTGCCAGTTAGATGAGGCTAGTGTATATAACTGTATCCAGGAAGACTAGCTTCATTCAATGCTATATATTCATTTGGCTTAATCCATGTTTCTGTTAAACACAGTACATTAAACTCCTGATCAGTAATAAGTTCATTAACAATTAGCGTTTTAGATGTAAGACACCTAATATTTGGGTCCTACCTTAAGATCAAAGGTGCTGGCAGTGGCTGTATAGTCAGTATGATCCAATTTTATATTAATCAGGTTACTAGAGCAAACTCTTGGAGTATTCCTACTTTTTTGTATATCTTGAGGATTAGACACAGTCTCGATATAGTGGACCCTGAGTGATGACTCTATGCAGCTAGCAGACAGTCGGTTTGTCTTGTTTGTCTGCTCCTTGGCCTTGGCTCTGGACTGTCAGAAGTTAACTAGGCCTGTTCTGAGACTATGAGGTATGCTGCAAGAAATGAGAGCAGCACCTTCCCAAGTGGAATGGATACCGTCCCACTCTAACGGATATCGTTTTGTGCAGATATCAAAGAGGATTGGGCTTAATAGTGCCCTCGGGTGCAGTATGCCCAAAACTCCCAAAGACATTCTGCCACACAACTGACTCCTTTCCAGTGCATTCTCAGTTATGAGCCACCTCTGTTCCCCTCACCAGAGCCTTGAACAAGTAATTCAACAAAGTGAGACTTTTGCAGATCAACGCAGATGAGAGATGACTAGGCATGAACCTGAGGACATCAGATGAGGGCAAGGTTATAGAAAACTCCCCTACAAATACATAGGTCATTTCAAGATACCCCAGCTAATCAATGTGGTGACTTACAATCTTGATCTGCCTCCTTACAGCTGATAAGCCTTTGTTTCACATCTCAATGCCAAAACCCCTGAAACCAATTCCCTTAGTAGAGTGATCCTCAACAATGACACCTACAGCCCCTCTTGAAACTGAAAGTCAACTTGCTTAGATGGTAAAGGATAACCAGATGTCTCCAGATGTCAAGGTGTCAGGCTGCTATATCTTGTAGACTGGGGAGGATATGAATCAGAAGAGAGAAGTTAGATCACTGCTCAGGAAATTCTAGCAATCTTTCTAAGCCTTTGTTCCCTGAATGTTTTTTTTTTTTGGTACTGACCATGGTTGTTTTGCTTACATTGATTTTCATTTTTGTTTGAACATCTGGTTTTTGTTTTTTTGCATGCTTTTACTACATTTTTGGATTTGCATCCACCATGAGCCTCATTCCTGAAAATTTTAGAAGATCCATGAGTTTTCTCTGTGCATTTGCCATGGACAACAACAAAAAAATATATTGTGGATGATTGTCAGTAATGGCTCTTCAATTATTTTGGCACAGTTTTTCTGACCACTAGACCTGAAGGCCTTCATTGTGTCTTCTGTCTAACAATCTTACCTCTTGTGAAGTTTCTTTGCTGTAATCTGTTCTCTAAATTTCTTTGCTGTGATATGTTCCTAATAAGCTTGATACTTTCAGAGATCAAAAGCCAGTCTTTATGAATCAATGTGGATACTGAGATAATGAGAAGTAGTACTGCACATCATTTCTCACTGAGCAGTATCACATTAATTTTGGCGTTGTTCTTGTCCTAGAACCCCCCTCTTCTGCTTCATGGTTTTCCACATCTCCTGCTTCAGCTGCTGGTTCATTGTTTGTCTGTCTTTTTGTTGTTGTAAACCCAGTCAGTGTATTTGCACACAGTCTTACACACAGTCTTTATAACACACAGAATTACATTTCTAAGCTGTGGTTCTGGTTGCATAATTTTGCTAGTTTACTCTTCTTTCTTAGTCTTAGGCCTTTTTAAAATATCCTTGTAGGTAAACAGTGGTGGGAAATAATAATTGTAATTCATCCCAATATGGAAGTATTATTTTGATGTATTTATACTAGAGTATTATTATACTTGAGTATTACTGAAAATTGAATGTTGATACTTTACATTTCCAAGAAAAAAATACTTAGTGTTTATTTCTTATATTTTTATTCAGACCTTCAAAGTACTGATTACAAATTCCAAATGTCTTTTCTCTCATCCAGCCAATCACTGTGTCCTATATTTCAAATGAATGGACCCAGTTTAGGATCCAGTCATTTCAGTTTACCATCCAATCAAATCCATTAATGTAGAAAAATCTATCAAGAATCATGCCAGTTAATCATCCGCGGTGATCATCTCATGTTACAGCGATCTGTGTACATATGAAGATGCATTAGTCACAAGACTGCAGTGTTGAACTTGAGGGTGAGCATCCCTGGCCCTAGCAAAATGCTTCAATATAATGAAGTAAGTAAAGACTTGTATACAGTTAAATGCCTCCTTTGCATCCCTGAAAGGCATAAACTCCATCTAATTTGAAAAAGTGTATTACGGCATATTTGGCTACTTTGCTAACATTAACTGGCCATGTTTAAATAAATTGCCCTGTTTTTATTTTTAATGTCAGCTTAGTATTCATTCCATTAACTAATATAAATTGGTTTGCAATTGAAATTTTAGATAATGTTAAATACTGGTTATTTACATATTTTACTTCTGATTAATTCATTTTCAATCTATGTAGCAAATGCTATGTAGTCATGCATATGAGCAGCAAACATATAGAGATGATATCCCTAACTCTAATCATAGGTTTCAGGCAATAAATCAGGTTTAAAAGTAAATAAACTTCTAACAGCTTTAGATAAGTAATAAAAGTTACTTTTCACAATTAAAATGTGATATGAACTTTTAGTACTGGAGTACATTTAGATGCAACTATATTAGCAACTATATTACTTTCACTTGAGTCTATTTTTGGCTGGATACATTTTTACTTAATTAAAGGAAGTATTTACACATTATTTATACTTTCACTTAAACATAATTTCTTTGTACTTTAGGGGGGGAAAACTGCCTGTTTTATGCACTGGTGGAAATATTGATGATTCATACAGTGCAGCACATTAGGGACCAGAAGCTGTTGCTGGGGACCTAGGAGGTGTGTTACAATATTTTATCAACTTGTGAATGTTTTCCCTTCTCACAGAAACTTCAACAGTTCACCAAGTATGACATTTTTGACATGGTGTATAAAATGAGTGCAAATGTGTCTTCACCTGTGTTACTGCTTGTCCTGAGGTTTAACCCCCCCCCCCCCCAAAATGTTTTGAATGACACTTTTAAGCAAACATAGTAATTCAAGTAAAATCATGAACATTAATTAAAAAAAAAAAAAATACATATGCCACAACAAACCATCCCACAAACTGGCCTAATGGTTAATAAAACCAAAATAAATAGACAGAATTGTGCAGTAAAACACATTAATCCTAAATAGGTTTAAGTCCTGAAGTGGTCTTGAATTATTATAGATATTGTCTTAAACAAAGTATAGCTTTGACAAAGAGTAGTACAGAGCTAATCGTGAGAATGGGATCAGGACAGGCGTACCTCAAGTGAAATGTTCTTCATTAGCTATACAAGCAAAGTGTTGCTGTGCTTTCTGAGGTGAAAAACGTGTTGATTAATTTTCTGCATTCCAACTGTCTGGACTAGGGGGGTGTGTGTGTGTGTGTGTGGGTGTGTGTGTGTGCGCGCGCGTGCGCGTACATGTGAACACGTGTTTGGGGTAGGGAGATACAACAAATATATTTGCGTTGGGGCCAATTGTAGTTATGTTATACCACTGGTTTTGTGTATAATTAATATATGAATTTGGCTATACTGATCACGTCTATTATTACTTTGCGCTGCCTTCCTGCCACATAGTAGAACAATGATAATGGGATGAATGCATATAGAGATGTGGTAAAACCTCCAACCACATTTGACACTGCTGCTGCTACATTTTTAATTGACTCACTGTAATACACACATAATGGTGTAACTGAAATTATTGTTTGAAATCCTAAATCTAAGTCAGCATTGGTCCACACCTTCTGTACCAAGTTATGTTTTATGATTAGCAAAATTATATCAAACTTGAAATAGTCAGCTGAGCTCCACTTTCTTATTAATGGATAAGAGGTTGCTCCATTTTCTCTGAAACTAGGTTGACATGTACTGGAGGAAACTGATCATGCTACTAAAATGAGTGCCTGGGAACTTGTGGTTGCAATACTGATTTTAACTCTTTCCTGAGAGGTCTGGTAAATGCAAAATCATTCACTGTAGTTTCCAAATCACTTAAATTCCATTTAGCTACAGAAAAGCTTTATTATTGTGCCAATACATAGGCGATTACAGTCAGTATGATTTTGGAGAGGGGCAGCACGGTGGTGCAGGGTCACCTCATAGCAAGAAGGTTCTGGGTCTGAACCTTGCAGCCAACTGGGGCCTTTCTGTGTGGTGTTTGCATGTTCTCCCTGTGCAGGTTTCCTCCCACAGTCCAAAGCCATGCGAATTAGGTCAACTGGCTACTCTAACTTGCCAATGTGAGTGTGAATGGTTGTTTGTCTCCATGTTAGCCCTGTGATAGACTGCCGACCTGCTCAGGGTGTACTTCTCACCCAAAATCAGCTGGACCCGTGACCCTGATGGATAAGCAATATAAATAATGGCTGGATATAATAAATTATAAAAGACATAAACTGAAAATGAGCTTATACACTTTAAAAACCATAAACAGGATGAACTAAGAAACGTCTCCTGTCTAAAGTTGTTTTAGTGCATTCTTAGTTTTTTTTTTTTTTGGGGGGGGGGGGGGGGTAATTACTTAAATATTAAATAAGAAAATATAGACATGCATTGACACTCAGTGTATACATGTAATATATTTTACCAAGTGCTAAAGGCATCCTTTAGATATACATGCACTGAAAAATGTGATGCACTGACTTTACAATGTACATCATTCCCACATGAAAAAGGTCTTTCATTTTACTTGCAGTAATTTTGCAAATAATTGCAAAGGTGTTGATACAATAGTTATTCATGTGGAAATTATATACTCATTTGAATCAAGCAAATTTATTGCATCATTTTGATGTACTGTGCTTGGCAACCCAGTATTCTACATCTGGCCACAAGTTTTCATCCTTCACATCTTATGTCCTCTCAAGCAATACACTTGAGAAAGAATTGTTTTGCATGTCTGATCCATCCCTGGCAATCCACTATGGATATATCCAGGCAATCAGCATGGATTGCATCAAGAAGGGACATCTGCTCATGTGGACAGTGGTGAAATGCATTGTTCCATACAAATTTAATATTTTGTCTCACTTGGCCTTAAAGAGTTGGTTCGTATTGGGACAGGAGACTGCTTGGGAAGATCAGATTCTGGCGCGAGAGGGACTTTGACTTGACTTGTTTCACTTGCCTCCTTTCCATAACTGGCACATGATTACAATCACCTGTTGACATGATCTGTTTCAAATCACATATATTTAAAAAAATTGTTTTCCCTCATGATAAGCCCTAAACTGCCCTGTTCCAACTTTTTATGTTGCAGGCCTGAAATGTAGGAATGGATGTATATTAACAAATGAAATTAAGTTGACCAGATAAAACATGAAATTTCTTGGGTTCATACTGTCTGCAATGAAATATAAGTCAAAGTAAATTTAGAAATCATTGCTTTTTTTTAATTTGCATTTTCCAGACTGTCCCAATTTTTTTCTGATTTGAGGTTGTATATAATAACATAATACAAAACCAACATAATCTTGGTCTTGCCACACCTTTATATGCTGTGGTCTGACCTCAACCCAACTCAAATCAATCTGGTCATTTTCCTCTGACCTCTCTTATCAACAAAGTACAACCCCGATTCCAAAAAAGTTGGGACAAAGTACAAATTGTAAATAAAAACGGAATGCAATGATGTGGAAGTTTCAAAATTCCATATTTTATTCAAAATAGAACATAGATGACATATCAAATGTTTAAACTGAGAAAATGTATCATTTAAAGAGAAAAATTAGGTGATTTTAAATTTCATGACAACACCACATCTCAAAAAAGTTGGGACAAGGCCATGTTTACCACTGTGAGACATCCCCTTTTCTCTTTAGAACAGTCTGTAAACATCTGGGGACTGAGGAGACAAGTTGCTCAAGTTTAGGGATAGGAATGTTAACCCATTCTTGTCTAATGTAGGATTCTAGTTGCTCAACTGTCTTAGGTCTTTTTTGTCCTATCTTCCGTTTTATGATGCGCCAAATGTTTTCTATGGGTGAAAGATCTGGACTGCAGGCTGGCCAGTTCAGTACCCGGACCCTTCTTCTATGCAGCCATGATGCTGTAATTGATGCAGTATGTGGTTTGGCATTGTCATGTTGGAAAATGCAAGGTCTTCCCTGAAAGAGACGTCGTCTGGATGGGAGCATGTGTTGCTCTAGAACCTGGATATACCTTTCAGCATTGATGGTGTCTTTCCAGATGTGTAAGCTGCCCATGCCACACACACTAATGCAACCCCATACCATCAGAGATGCAGGCTTCTGAACTGAGTGCTGATTACAACTTGGATCATCCTTCTCCTCTTTAGTCCGAATGACACAGCGTCCCTGATTTCCATAAAGAACTTCAAATTTTGATTCATCTGACCACAGAACAGTTTTCCATTTTGCCACAGTCCATTTTAAATGAGCCTTGGCCCAGAGAAGACGTCTGCGCTTCTGGATCATGTTTAGATACGGCTGCTTCTTTGAACTATAGAGTTTTAGCTGGCAACGGCGGATGGCACGGTGAATTGTGTTCACAGATAATGTTCTCTGGAAATATTCCTAAGCCCATTTTGTGATTTCCAATACAGAAGCATGCCTGTATGTGATGCAGTGCCGTCTAAGGGCCCGAAGATCACGGGCACCCGGTATGGTTTTCCGGCCTTGACCCTTACGCACAGAGATTCTTCCAGATTCTCTGAATCTTTTGATGATATGATATTATGATGATATGTTCAAACTCTTTGCAATTTTACACTGTCGAACTCCTTTCTGATATTGCTCCACTATTTGTTGGCGCAGAATTAGGGGGATAGGTGATCCTCTTCCCATGTTTACTTCTGAGAGCTGCTGCCACTCCAAGATGCTCTTTTTATACCCAGTCATGTTAATGACCTATTGCCAATTGACCTAATGAGTTGCAATTTGGTCCTCCAGCTGTTCCTTTTTTGTACCTTTAACTTTTCCAGCCTCTTATTGCCCCTGTCCCAACTTTTTTGAGATGTGTTGCTGTCATGAAATTTCAAATGAGCCAATATTTGGCATGAAATTTCAAAATGTCTCACTTTCGACATTTGATATGTTGTCTATGTTCTACTGTGAATAAAATATCAGTTTTTGAGATTTGTAAATTATTGCATTCCATTTTTTATTTACAATTTGTACTTTGTATCAACTTTTTTGGAATCGGGGTTGTATTTCCACCCACACTGTTGCTTAATGTTTTTTTTTTTCTCTCCACATCATTCTGGGTAAATTCAAGAGTCTGTGTATGTGGTCCCAGGAGATGAGCAGTTTCTGAAATACTCAAACCTGTCCATCTGGCACAAACAACTATGCCATAGTTAAAATCACAAAGATCACACTATTCACCCATTCTGATTGTTGATGTGAACATTAACTGAAGCGCTTGACTGGTACCCACATGATTTTTATGCATTGTGCCATTTCACCCTTTTTAGAGTGGATAACTGCATAAATGAGCTGGTGTACAGTCATGCCTCTTAAAGTGGACAGTGAGGTGTATATTTAATAGTTTTGAGAACTGCATGCAAACATAGATGAAAAATGACCTGTAAATACACAGAGGTTTGTTGGAGGTTGAGATTGAGTGAGAAAAGAATTCCTGAAAGTTCAAGGAAGAGGTGATTCAATGCTTTTTGTGTCAAATTTTAAAATGCATATTCAGTTTAGTCCACATGGCTGTTATACTAACTGCGTGCAGAGTTCTCAAAATATGAACATAGTATTGATAAATGCATCTAATTAATTGTAGAAAGAAAGAAAGAAAGAAAGAAAGAAAGAAAGAAAGAAAGAAAGAAAGAAAGAACAACTTTATTCAATCACACACTTGTGAAATTCCTCTCTGCATTTAACCCATCTGAAGCAGTGAACACACATGTGCGCGCACACATGTGAGCAATGAGCGCACACACATACCCAGAGCAGTGGGCAGCCATGCTAACAGCACCCGGCGAGCAATTGGGAGTTAAGTGCCTTGCTCAAGGGCACCTCAGCCCAAGGCCGTCCCATATTAACCTAACCTAAAAAGAAAAACAAACAACAAACTTGAATACAGTGGGGCAAAAAGTATTTAGTCAGCCACCAATTGTGCAAGTTCTCCCACTTAAAAAGATGAGAGAGGCCTGTAATTTTCATCATAGGTACACTTCAACTATGAGAGACAGAATGGGGTGAAAGAATCCAGGAAATCACATTGTAGGATTTTTAATGAATTAATTGGTAAATTCCCCGGTAAAATAAGTATTTGGTCACCTACAAACAAGCAAGATTTCTGGCTCTCACAGACCTGTAACAACTTCTTTAAGAGGCTCCTCTGTCCTCCACTCGTTACCTGGATTAATGGCACCTGTTTGAACTCGTTATCAGTATAAAAGACACCTGTTCACAACCTCAAACAGTCACACTCCAAACTCCACTATGGCCAAGACCAAAGAGCTGTCAAAGGACACCAGAAACAAAATTGTAGACCTGCACCAGGCTGGGAAGACTGAATCTGCAATAGGTAAGCAGCTTGGTGTGAATAAATCAACTGTGGGAGCAATTATTAGAAAATGGAAGACATACAAGACCACTGATAATCTCCCTCGATCTGGGGCTCCACGCAAGATCTCACCCCGTGGGGTCAAAATGATCACAAGAACGGTGAGCAAAAATCCCAGAACCACACGGGGGGACCTAGTGAATGATCTGCAGAGAGCTGGGACCAAAGTAACAAAGGCTACCATCAGTAACACACTACGCCGCCAGGGACTCAAATCCTGCAGTGCCCCCTGCTTAAGCCAGTACATGTCCAGGCCCGTCTGAAATTTGCTAGAGAGCATTTGGATGATCCAGAAGAGGATTGGGAGAATGTCATATGGTCAGATGAAACTAAAATAGAACTTTTTGGTAAAAACTCAACTTGTCGTGTTTGGAGGAGAAAGAATGCTGAGTTGCATCCAAAGAACACCATACCTACTGCGAAGCATGGGGGTGGAAACATCATGCTTTGGGGTTGTTTTTCTGCAAAGGGACCAGGACGACTGATCCATGTAAAGGAAAGAATGAATGGGGCCATGTATCGTGAGATTTTGAGTGAAAACCTCCTTCCATCAACAAGGGCATTGAAGATGAAACATGGCTGGGTCTTTCAGCATGACAATGATCCCAAACACACCGCCCAGGCAATGAAGGAGTGGCTTCGTAAGAAGCATTTCAAGGTCCTGGAGTGGCCTAGCCAGTCTCCAGATCTCAACCCCATAGAAAATCTTTGGAGGGAGTTGAAAGTCCGTGTTGCCCAGCAACAGCCCCAAAACATCACTGCTCTAGAGGAGATCTGCATGGAGGAATGGGCCAAAATACCAGCAACAGTGTGTGAAAACCTGGTGAAGACTTACAGAAAATGTTTGACCTCTGTCACTGCCAACAAAGGGTATATATCAAAGTATTGAGATGAACTTTTGTTATTGACCAAATACTTATTTTCCACCATAATTTGCAAATAAATTCTTTAAAAATCAGACAATGTGATTTTCTGGATTTTTTTTTTCTCATTTTGTCTCTCATAGTTGAGGTATATCTATGATGAAAATTACAGGCCTCTCATCTTTTTAAGTGGGAGAACTTGCACAATTGGTGACTGACTAAATACTTTTTTGCTCCACTGTACACTGTCATTTTATTGGTGGGTGAGATTTTATGATCTGAATTTATATTAGGGATTAGTTTATAACTAATTTTTTTTCACAGGGTTACATTATAGTTTTTCCATGAAGCGATGATGCAAAAATTTAAATGTATGTTCAAAAACACCCATTATACAGTAACCATAGATAGTGATATTTTAGAACAAGATTCTTTTGTAGGCCAGTAACCAACCATTCATTATCTGTAACCACTTATCCTGTGCAGGGTCATGGGCAAGATGGAGCCTATCCCAACTGACCATGGGCAAAAGGCAGGGTACATCCTGGACAAGTTGCCAGATCATTGCAGGGCTGACACATAGAGAAACAACCATTCACACCTATGGTCAACTTAGAGCCACCAATAAGCCTAACCTGCATGTCTTTGGACTGCAGGGGAAACTGGAGCATCTGGAGGAAATCCATGCAGACATGGGGAGAACATGCAAACTCCACACAGAAAGGCCCTCGTTGGCCACTGGACTCAAACCCAGAACCTCCTTGCTGTGAGGCAACAGTGCTAACCACTACACCACTGTGCCGCCCCAGCCAGTAACCATGTAAGATAAGGTGGACAAGATTGTTTCGTTGCTTGTGTAACTTGACCTGATTGCAGGTTTTGACAACACTGAACATATTCTCCTTGATAGATGAGAAAATGTTGTTGGAGTTAAGGCAATGGCCCTCTCCTGGCTCAGGTCTTATGTAACCAATCATTATCGGCTTGTAGATGTATATATCTCATCTCATTCATCTCATTATCTCTAGCTGCTTTATCCTGTTCTACAGGGTCGCAGGCAAGCTGGAGCCTATCCCAGCTGACTACGGGCGAAAGGTGGGGTACACCCTGGACAAGTCGTCAGGTCATCACAGGGCCAACACATAGACACAGACAACCACTCACATTCACACCTATGGTCAATTTAGAGTCACCAGTTAAACTAACCTGCATGTCTTTGGATTGTGGGGGAAACTGGAGCACCCAGAGGAAACCCACGTGGACACGGGGAGAACATGCAAACTCTGCACAGAAAGGCCCTCACCGGCCACGGGGCTCGAACCCAGACCTTCTTGCTGTGAGGTGATAACGCTAACCACTATACCACCGTTCCACCCCATATATATATATATATATATATATATATATATATATATATATATATATATATATATATACACATACATACACACACACACACTGCCTCTAGGTGATATTATTCATAAGCAGGTTATTAGGTTCCACTGTTTTGCTGATGATACATAGTTGTATGTTTCCACAAAGCCGGATGAGAGACTCCAGCCCTTGTTACCTCTAAGATGGATGTGGAACCAGAGCAGGTGGGTGGAGCACAGAAGCACGGCAGGCCAGAACTGAGTTCTCAGAAACTTTTATTTTTTCCATTGTATAGGTGGCTTTTCAGCTCATTCACTCTCTCACACGCACATACACATGCATTCTGGTCGGGAGAGAGCTCCCTTTCTCTGCTCTCTCTCTCTCCTTTTATAGGGCGCGGTCACTGGGGAAGACACACAAACACGTTAATTTACGTCAGGTGCAGTGATTCTGCCACTTACCTTCCCTGACTCCGCCCTCCGGTCACAGACTGATGCTTGACCACGTCCCCACTGCCACATACCCCCACCACCTGACTCAGGCCGGGGAGCCGTCCAGCCTGCAGCTGACTCCCCCCCCCTTGACAGGAGAGGAAATCTGCCACGACCATCTGCACTCCCAGCCTGTGGATCACCTTGAACTTAAACAGCTGGAGTGTCAGATACCAACGGGTGATCTGCGTGTTGGCATCCTTCATGCGGTGGAGCCACTGCAGGGGTGCGTGGTCCGAACAGAGGGTGAAAGGGCGCCCCAGCAGGTAATAGTGGAGGGTGAGGACCGCCCACTTGATGGCGAGGCATTCCTTTTCTATGGTGCTGTACTGGCCCTCGCGCACCGACAGCTTCCGGCTGATGTACAGCACTGGACGGCCCTCCCTCTCCACCTCCTGGGACAGAACGGCCCCCAGCCCTCTGTCCGACGCATCTGTCTGCAAAACAAAGGGGAGAGAAAAATCAGGGGAGTGTAACAGTGGCCCCCCACACAGTGCAGCCTTTACCTCAGAGAAAGCGTGCTGGCATTGCTCCGTCCACTGGACCGGATCTGGTGCCCCCTTTTTAGCGAGATCAGTCAGTGGGCTGGTGATGTCCGAATAATTAGGTATAAACCTACGATAGTAGTCAGCCAGCCCCAGGAACTGTCTCACCCCCTTTTTGGGCTTGGGCAGGCCGCAATCGCTGCTGTTTTATTGATTTGGGGACACACCTGCTTATTGCCCAAGTGGAAGCCCAGATACCATACTTCCACCCACCCAATCGCACATCTCTTCGGGTTGGCTGTGAGACCTGCTTGCCTCAGCGACCTAAGGATGGCCCTAAGGTGTTCTAGGTGTTGCGGCCAGTCATTACTATAAATAATGATGTTGTCCAAGTATGCGGCCGCATAAGTGGCGTGGGGGCGGAGGACCCCATCCATAAGCCGCTGGAACATAGCGGGCGCCCCAAACAGCCCAAAAGGAAGTGTGACGAACTGGTGTAAGCCAAACGGTGTGGAAAAGGCCATTTTCTCTCGGGATAGTGGAGTCAATGGGATCTGCCAATATCCCTTTGTCAAATCCAGTGTCGAATAAAAATGAGCCGTGCCTAGTCAATCGAGCAACTCGTCAATATGAGGCATTGGGTACGCGTCAAATTTAGACACTGCGTTAACTTTTCTATAGTCCACACAGAACCGGACCAACCCATAGGCCTTGGGAAGCAAGACCACCGGGCTGCTCCAGTCACTGTGGGACTCCTTGACGATGCCCATTTCGAGCATGGCCTCGAGTTCTTCCCGAACCACCTTTTTTTTGTGTTTGGGCAGTCTGTAAGGGTGGCTGCGCACTACCACCCCTGGGGGCGTCTCAATGTGGTGTTCTATGAGGTGGGTGTGGCCGGGCAGGGGTGAGAACACGTCAGAAAATTCTGTCTGTAACTGGGCGACCTCCGTGAGTTGGGTCGGGGAGAGGTGGTCTCCACAGGGGACCGGAGCGGTGGGCGATGTCAATTTTCCTTTTTGAACCTCTGGCCCCAGCTCCGCCTTCTCTGGAACCACCGACACCAATGCCATGGGGACCTCCTCATTCCAAAGTTTTAACAGATTGAGGTGATAAATCTGTAACGCCCCACCCCATCCATTCGCCGCACCTCATAGTCGACGTCCCCGACTCGCCATGTGACCTCAAAGGGTTCTTGCCACCTGGAGATCAATTTGGAGCTCGATGTGGGCAACAACACGAGTACTTTATCTCCCGGTGTGAATTCCCTAAGGCGCGTGCCCCTGTTGTACAGACGGACTTGACGTTCTTGGGCCTGCCACAAATTCTCCTGGGTTAGGTGTGAGAGTGTGTGGAGTTTGGCGCGCAGGTCGATAACATATTGAATTTCATTTTTACTTGTTGAAGGTCCCTTCTCCCAATTTTCATGCAGCACGTCTAGAATGCCACGCAACTTACGCCCATATAATAATTCGAATGGGGAGAACCCAATGGAGGCTTGTGGGATCTCTCGCACTGTGAATAACAGGGGCTCGAGCCATTTATCCCAGTTGCGTGCGTCCTCGCTTACAAATTTCCGAATTATGTTCTTGAGGGTGCAATTGAACCATTCAACTAAGATATTCATTTGTGGGTGATAAACGCTGGTGGGGATAAGCTTAATTCCCAGTAACCCATACAGTTCGCACAGTTTGTGTGACATAAATGTAGTGCCTTGATCAGTCAGAATCTCTTTGGGGATTCCGACCCGGGAGATGACGCAGAAGAGTGCTTCTGCAATACTACATGCTGAGATATTGCGAAGAGGCACTGCTTCCTGATATCGCATTGCATAGTCCACCAGAACTAAAATAAAGCGATATCCTTGTGTTGACCGATCTAATGGCCCGACGAGATCCATCCAATTCTTTCAAACGAGGTCTTGATTAATGGCAGAGGGCGCAAAGGCGCTTTTGGAATGGCCGCGGGATTTACTAACTGGCATTCGTGGCACGCCGTACACCACCTACGGACATCGCCGCGAATCCCTGGCCAATAGAACCATTATTTGGGCTAGCCATTATTTGGGCTAGTGTCTTATCCTGCCCCAAGTGTCCGGCCATGGGATTAAAGTGAGCTGCCTGGAATATAAATTCATGGCGGCTCTTTGGGATTAAAAGCTGTGTTATCGGTTCCTTAGTCTGAGTGTCCTGCATCACTCGGTATAACCTATCCTTAATAATGGAGAAATAGGGGAAGGATGGGGTGGCATTTGGCTAGAGCATTTGACCATTGATTACTCTCACTTGGTCAAGCGCATGCTGCAGAGTCTCGTCTCATGACTAATCTAACGGGAAATCAGCGAGGGATTCCCCGAGAGAGGGAGGAGGAGCATGCTGCTCCTCACTCTGACACAGTGATGACGTAGACGGCTCTGTGACAGCTGCTCCCACTAATGCCACACCGGGACCTCCCCCCCGCTAAATTATGGCAGGCCCCACTCTTCACTAAATGTGACGATAATTCCCTAAATCCCAGACAATCAGTCCCCAAAATTATCGAGTGGGTAAGGTGAGGATTAACCGCCGCCTTTACTCTAAATTTCTCCCTTGAAATAGAATGTGGACTGACACTAAAGGGTAGTTGTGAACATCCCCGTGCACACACAACACCTTCACCAATTGTGCTCTCCCCAATGCCTCGTCTTGCACCAGGCTTTGGTGGATTGAGGTCTGATTACAGCCGGAGTCCACCAAAGCCTGATACTCACCGGTATGCGATATGCTCCGGCATGATCGAGGGCAGTCCCTGGCGCATTGCGGATCTGGACCACCGCGCCCACCTCCATCGCCGAGCACTGATGCTGGAGGTGCCCCGGCTTCGCACAGCACCAGCATACTGGCCCAGGCTCTCCCTCTGCACCGGTGTTTCAGAGCTCACTCACCTGAAGGGGGGAAGACACAGACACGGAAGTAGGAAACAGTAGGGCACTGCGGGTGCGGCTGGGTAGGCTGGAGTGGAGCCGGCCCCCGCTTCCGCGGTGGGGGAATGGGGTGAGGACGAGAAACAGAAGGGGAGAGACCGAGAGAAGAGAGGGGAGACGAGGAGACACGCTGTCCTGCCGTCGGAACAGCCGCCATATGGTCCTCCACCAGCTCGATGGCCTGATCCAGCGAGGAAGGCTTCAGGGTCATCATGTGGACCCATCTTTGTTAGGGTGAGGTGGGGAGGGTCCGCGGCAGTGGTGATGGTGGACCCCACTGACACGAGCAGGTGCCAGAACACCTGGCAATCTTCCTGCTGTGCCAGCACCAGGGCTTCGAACCGTTGTTCCTGTTCCTTCCGAAGGGCGACCAGCGCCTGGTGCTGGCTCTGTTGGGCCGAGGTGATGGCATGGACCAGGTCCTTGAAGGGGGAGGACTCCATGGGGCTGTCTCCTCCTGTGCTCCGTCCTGGGTTTCGGCACCACTGTGGAACCAAAGCAGGTGGGTGGAGCACAGAAGCACAGCAGGCTAGAACTGAGTTCTCAGAAACTTTTATTTTTTCCGTTGTATAGGTGGCTTTTCAGCTCATTCACTCTCTCACATGCACACACACATATGCATTCTGGTTGGGAGAGACCTCCCTTTCTCTGCTCTCTCTCTCTCCTTTTACGGTATAGGGCAAGGTCACTGGGGAAGACACAAACAGGTTAATTCACATCAAGTGCAGTGATTCTGCCACTTACCTTCCCTGACTCCACCCTCCATTCACAGACCGATGCTTGACCACGCCCCTGCTGCCACAATGGACTATTGTAATGCCTTACTGTCTGAATGTTCCAGTAGGTACACAAATGAGCCCAAGTTAGTCCAAAATGCAGTAACAAGAGTCCTTACTAGAACCAGAAGATATGACCACATCACCTCTATCTTATCTACACTACATTGGCTCCCAATCAAATTTCACATTAATTATAAAATACTATAAATGCTGTGTTGCCCCCTTACTCTCTTACTCGCCCAGATTTGTTGATGGTAGACTGGTTGGCCGCTTTATGTCCCAGGGCACCCTCATGTCTGTGTTACCTTCTGGCTCTCCCTTTTTACTTAGGCTGTCTGTCAGTCTTGCTGAAGCCCCTACTTGCACTCAGGGCACAATGTACTCTGTTCTTAAAGCAGATACGCAGAGCCTTTATTTTTAAATAAATTTCTGAGTGGATAGTATCGCCATCCTTGACTCTTGTATGCTGCATAAATGGGAATAAAAATATATATTTCTGAGAGTTAAAATCGACCGCAAAGTTGGCATTTGAGCTGCCCCGCTGAGCCAGCCAGCCCTAAATGTGTGACATCACTGCGGTAACTGGTTTTAAGGCCGAGGCCTTTTACAGTTAAAGACCAAAGTCATATCAATAAAAATTTATGGTGAAAGTAAGAAATACCATTACCGACTTGCTCAACTAAGACTGATTTGACTTCATTGATTGTGGGTTGACTCATTAAAACAGGATAGGTGTTATAACTTATACAACATACATGTACAGTACATGCATTTTCACTGATAAAACGTAAAAGGCTCATTAAATAATCAGATAAACTGAGACAATCACATTCTGAAGCAAATTAAATTCTCATACTTAAATACACAATACAAGTTACATGTATTAATCTAAATGCAGGTAAACTACGTTTTTTTTTATCCAAATTAGAGTCAGCGCTTACCTGTCTGTGTTCTCGCTTCTTGAAGGCCGGTTGTTTTTGAAACAATCTGACTTTCAGTTATTTGTTCAGTTCTCCATTCATTCACTTCTTCCATGTAAGGGCAAGATGGCAGCAATATCCAGTTTAGAAATCAGACAGCTGCTCCACTCATTCAGTTTTCTTCATACTGTGTAGTCTGCCATTACTGCTGGGCTCAGGCAATTACTAAAACCCGGGATGGAGGGAGATGTCACCGGTTTTAGCAACAACTGCAGGGAGGTCACTGCCCAAGTGATATGTCCCATCTCATTTCATCCCAGATTTTAGCAACAGCCCTCGGCTCACTCTGTGAGGACTGGTGCAACTGAACTCATTTTCCTTTTAAAAAAATAAATTAATTAAATAAATCAATACTTTTCTTGTAGTTTTCTTGTAGTTTTCTTTTTCTTTAATTGTTGATTCTGCACCCTCTTTCAATATGGGCTTATAGCCAACGCTCCTCAACAGATCAGAGGTTTCGTACGAGTCTTCAGTGAAATGTGCAGAGCAGAGGAGAGACCACTTCATAGGCGCCGAATGTGTCCGTGAACTTCTCGCAAAATGCGTTCAAATCTTTGCAGTTTGAACATTCTTGGACCATGAATGCAACATAAATCCAGCTTCTGTCGTGTTGCTGCACTGGCCAAAAACACATCTATGTGGCATGGTGATAAATTAGCTCAAAATGGAGGCTCGGAGTTGCAGTTAGCTCTGTGTTTTAGTATAGCGGAAATGGTGATGAGACTGATAGACTTCCTGCGGTGACGTTATGGACATCAAGGTCATTCAATCAGACCGCTACTTATATAAATCACTTTAATCGTAAAAATTACTATATTAGATTTGTTAATGCTTAAAACTATTCCTGTGCCATTCTTGAGGTCTCAAGGCATTTATAAACGAAAGCGAGGCCATGGTTTTGTGTATATGCTTTAACTATTATGTGACAATGGGCATACCTAACAATCTCTCTCTCTGTCTCTCTCGTTACACATCAATCCTGAGATACCAGTGATGCTGGCCTTTCCTGCTCTTCAGACCTGTCTGATTCATCTTGATGCCATACTTATGGCTGGAATTCTCAACACTTCACTCCTGTGAGGATGGCCCCATATGTACAGCCCCTGATCCATCCTGATGCTCTACTTCTGGCTGAGATTCTCATTGCTTTGGCCCCATATAGACACCCTAAAGATACACTTAGAAGATGGCTCTAGACAACAAGAAGTTGAATTTATATAGCACTTTCACAAACCCAAGGATGCTTTACAAAGTAATGGCACTACACAGAAATAATAGGAAACAAATAGAAACACAGAAAACAAAATGCCAATTTACATGAGCATAATGATAACAGAGTTGGCATCATGGTTTACATGTCTGCTTCCTGACTGGGAGACCGTGAGTTCTACTCACGGTCGGTTCATACCAAAGACCATCATGAATATGGTACCTACTCTGATCTGGTGAGGCACACCACAATATAGATCTGTGAAGAGAGTCATACTTGCAGTTAACGGAGTACCTCCACTGTAATCCTCGCTATGTACAAGTGCATCTCAAACAATTCGAATATTGTGAAAAAGTTCTCTTTTTTTCTAATTTAGAAGCCTTTATTTTGTCACAGATAAACTTTCATGTATTCTATATTCATTACATGTAACATTATTATTATTATTTATAAATTTTAATTATGGCTTATAGCTCATGAAAATCAGAAATCCAGTATCTCAAATTATTAGAATATTTCCTAAGATCAATCAACAAAGGATTTGCAATACAGAAATGTCTGACTTCTGAAATGTAGGTTTATTTATATACTCAACACTTGGTTGGGGCTCCTTTACCATGAATTACTGCATCAATGTGGCACGGCATGGAGGCGATCAACCTATGGCACTCCTGAGGTGTTACTGAAGCCCAGGTTGCTTTGATAGCGGCCTTCAGCTCATCTGTATTTTTGGGTAGGTTGTTTCTCATCTTCCTCTTGACAATATCCCATAGATTCTCTATGGGGTTCAGGTCAGGTGAGTTGGCTGGCCAATCAAGCACAGTAATGTCATGGTCAGCAAACCATTTGGTAATAGTTTTGGCACTGTGGGCAGGTGCTAAGGCCTGCTGGGAAAGGAAATCAGCATCTCTATAAAACTTGTCAGCAGATGGAAGCATGAAGTGCTCTAAAATCTCCTGGTAGACAGCTGTGTTGACTTTGGACTTGATAAAACACAGTGGACCCACATCAGTAGATGATAGGACATCCCAAATCATCATTGACTATGGAAACTTCACACTGGACTTCAAACACTTTGGATTCTGTGCCTCTCCACTCTTCCTCCTGACTCTAGGACCTTGATTTCCAAATGAAATGTAAAATTTACTTTCATCTGAAAAGAGGACTTTGGACCAGTGAGCAACAGTCCAGTTCCTTCTCTCCTTAGCTCAGGTAAAATGCTTCTGATGTCTCTGGTTCAGGAGTGGCTTGATATTAGGAATGCGACAGTTGTAGCCCCTTTCCTGAAGATGTCTGTGCATAGTGGCTCTTGATGCACTGACACCAGCCTCAGTCCACTCCTTGTGAACCTCTCCCACGTTCTTGAATCGACTTTTCTTGACAATCCTCTCAAGGCTGCAGTCATCCCTGTTGTTTGTGCACCTTTTCTAGCCAGCCTTTTCAGCAATGACCTTCTGTCGCTTCCCCTCCTTGTGGGGGGGGGTGTCTATGATCATCTTCTGGACAACTGTCAAGTCAGCAGTCTTCCCCATGATTGTGGTTGTGTGTACTGAACTAGAATAAGCGATACACTGTATTTATACTGCTTGAATAGTAATTTGCCCAAACTCGAAATGAAGTATTCTAATATTTTGAGGTGTTTATGCTTTAGGCCATAATTATCAAAATTAAAAAACACTTGAAACATTTTAGTTTACATGTAACGAGTCTAGAATATATTAAATTTTCACTTTCTTAAATAACTGATGGAAAATATTGAACTTTTTCACGATATTCTAATTTTTTGAGATGTGCTTGTAATAGGCAAGAGGCCAAGGGCTATAGAAATGGAGATCAGTGCTGCCCAATGTGCCTTAAAGCATAGAGCCATGGCCTCACTTTTGTTTATAAATGCCTTGAGACCTCAAGAATGGCATAGGAATAGTTTTAAGCATTAACAATAAATCTAATATACTAATTTTTATGATTAAAGTGATTCATGTAGGTAGCGCTTCGAGTGAATGACCTTGACGTCCATAACGTCACAGCAGGAAGTCGATAAGTCTCATTGCCATTTTCGCTATATGAAAACGCAGAGCTGACTGCAACTCCAATGCTCCATTTTGAGCTAATTTATCACCATGCCATGTAGCTGTGTTGCTGGCCAGTGCAGTAACATGACAGAAGGTGGATTTATGTTGCATTCATGGCCCAAGAATGTTCAAACTGCAAAGATTTGGACGCGTTTTGCGAGAAGTTCACGGGCACATTGGATGCATACAAAGTGGTTTCTCTGCTCTGCACATTTTACTGAAGACTCGTACAAGACCTCTGATCTGTTGAGGAGTGTTGGCTATAAGCCCGTACTGAAAGAGGGCGCAGTACCAACAATTAAAGAAAACAAAAACAAGAAAAGGAAAGTATTTATTTATTTTTAATGTGAGTTCAGTTGCACCAGTTCTCCTGGAGTGTGAGCCGAAGGTTGTTGGTAAAACCCGGGATGGAATGGGATGGGACATATCGCTCGAGCAGTGACCTCCCCACGGTTGTTGCTAAAACTGGTAACATCCTGTTCCATCCCGGGTTTTAGTAATTTCCTGAGCCGAGCAGTAATGGCAGAGTAGTCAGTATGGACAGAATGAGTGGACCAGCCACCTGATTTCTAAACTGGATATTGTTGCCATCTTGCCCTTACATGGAAGAAGTGAATGAACGGAGACCTGAACGAACAACTGAAAGTCAGATTGTTTCAAAACAATCGGCCACAAGATCGGCCTTCAAGAAGCGAGAACACAGACAGGTAAGCTCCAACTCTCATTTGGATATAAAACAACAAAAACAACACTCGTTGTTTACCTGCATTTAGATTAATACATGTAACTTATATTGTGTGTTTAAGTTACTAGTATAAGATTTTTTAATTTGCTTCAGAATGTGATCGTCTCAGTTCATCTGATTATTTAATTAGCCTTTTACGTTTTATCAGTGAAAATGCATGCATGTATGTTGCATAAGTTATAACACTGGCAGTTTGTAGGAGTGGGAGGAGCACAGAAGATGGCAGGCCAGAACTGAGTTTCGTAACTCTTTTATTTTGACACTTTTCAGTTGTCTCTTGCACACTCTCATACACACACAGACACGCGCGCACACATCAGGTGTCTGGTTGGGGACAGAGCTCCTCCTTTGCTCTCGCTCCCTCCTTAAATAGGGCGTGGTCACTGGGGAAGACACACAAACACACGTTAATCAACATCAGGTGCAGTGATTCTGCCACTTACCTTCCCTGACTCTGCCCTCCGGTCACAGACTGACGCTTGACCACACCCCCGCTGCCACAAACACCTATCCTGTTTTAGTGAAAGTCAACCCACAATCAATGAAGTCAAATCAGTCTTAGTTGAGCAAGTTGGTAACGGTATTTCTTACTTTCGCCATAAATTTTTATTTATATGACTTTGGTCTATAGCTGTCAAAGGCCTCGGCCTTAAAACTGATTACTGCTGTGACATCACAGACTCAGGGATGGCTAGCTCATCAGGGCAGCTCGAATGCCAACTTTGCGGTCAATTTTAACTCTCAAAAAAAAAAAAAAATTTATATATATATATAAAAAAAAATCTCCTTCTCACCCCCGGCGGGGGGGTGGTATCCATGTCATCCTCAAGCTCGGGTCCTCTACCAGAGGCCTGGGAGTTTGAGGGTTCTGCGCAGTATCTTCGATGTTCCTAGGACTGCGCTCTTCTGGACTGAGGCTTCAGATGTTGTTCCTGGGATTTGCTGGAGCCACTCTCCCAGTTTGGGGGTTACTGCCCCAAGTGCCCCCACTACCACGGGGGCCACGCAACCCTTGACCTTCCACATCCGTTCCAGCTGCTCTTTCAACCCTTGATACTTCTCAAGTTTCTCATGTTCCTTCTTCTTGATGTTGGCATCAGCTGGGATCGCCACATCTATCACCACCACCCTCTTCTGCTCTTTGTCCACCACCACTATGTCCGGTTGGTTAGCCAGGATCTGTTTGTCAGTCTGGAAGCTGAAGTCCCACAGAACCTTGGCCCTGTTGTTCTCAGCCACCTTCTGTGGTATGGCCCATTGGGACTTGGGTATTTCTATTCCATACTGGTTGCAGATGTTCCTGTATACTATCCCAGCCACTTGGTTGTGCCTCTCCATGTACGCTGATCCAGCTAGCATCTTACACCCTGCTACTATGTGCTGGACTGTTTCAGGGGCTTCTTTGCACAGTCTGCATCTTGGGTCTGATCTACTCTGGTAGATCCTGGCCTCTATGGCTCTTGTGCTTATGGCCTGTTCTTGTGCTGCCATGATTAGTGCCTCTGTGCTGTCTGTCAGTCCTGCATTATCCAGCCACTGGTAGGATTTCTTGATATCAGCCACTTCCTCTATCTGACGGTGGTACATGCCATGTAGGGGTTTGTCTCTCCAGGTTGTCTGTTCCTCCTCCTCCTCTGCACTCTCATCAGGGTTCTGCTGCCTGAGACATTCACTTAGCAGTTCATCCTTTGGGGCCATCTTTCTGATGTATTCTCGGATTTTTGATGTTTCATCCTGGACCGTGGTCTTGACGCTCACTAGCCCTCGGCCTCCCTCTTTCCGCTTAGTGTATAGTCTCAGGGTGCTGGACTTGGGGTGGAACCCTCCATGCATGGTGAGGAGCTTTCTAGTCTTGATATCTGTGGCTTCTATCTCCTCCTTTGGCCAGTTTATGATACCAGCGGGGTATCTGATGACTGGTAGTGCGTACATGTTGATGGCTCGGACCTTGTTTTTACCATTCAGCTGACTTTTCAGGACCTGCCTTACTCTCTGGAGGTATTTGGCTGTGGTTGACTTCCTTGTGGCCTCTTCATGGTTTCCATTAGCCTGTGGGATGCCAAGGTACTTGTAGCTGTCTTGGATATCACCTATGTTGCCCTCTGGTAGGTCAATCCCTTCAGTCTGGATCATCTTGCCTCTCTGAGACCATCCGGCCACACTTGTCCAATCCGAATGACATCCCTAGGTCATCGCTGTAGATCCGGGTGGTGTGGATCAGCGAGTCTATTTCTCGCTCATTCCTGGCATACAGCTTGATGTCATCCATGTAGAGCAGGTGGCTGATTGTTGCCCCACTACGGAATCGGTACCCGTATCCGCTCTTCGTGATGATCTGACTGAGGGGGTTCAGGCCTATGCAGAACAGCAGTGGTGATAGCGCATCTCCTTGGTATATGCCGCACTTGATGTTGACTTGGGCAATGGGTTTTGAGTTGGCCTCTAGGGTTGTCTTCCACATTTCCATTGAGTTCTGTATGAAGGTCCTTAGGTTCCTGTTGATCTTATACAGTTCCAGACATTCCAGTATCCATGTGTGTGGCATTGAGTCGTAGGCTTTGTAGTCAATCCAGGCAGTGCACAGGTTGGTCTGTCTCTTCTTACAGTCTCGGGCGACTGTTCTATCGGCCAGTAGCTGGTGCTTGGCTCCTCTGGTGTTACTGCCGATTCCTTTCTGTGCCTCGCTCATGTATTGATCCACATGCTTACTCATTTTTGCCGCAATGATGCCTGACAGGGCCTTCCATGTTGTGCAGAGACAGGTAATTGGCCGGTAGTTGGATGGGATGGGTCCCTTCTGGGGGTCCTTCATGATTAGGACTGTCCTGCCTTGGGTTAGCCATTCTGGGTGGGTTCCATCCCTCAGCAGCTGGTTCATCTGTGCTGCTAGGCGTTCATGGAGTGCAGTTAGCTTCTTCAGCCAGTACGTATGGATCATATCGGGGCCTGGTGCTGTCCAGCTCTTCATCTTTGACACACTTTCTTGGATGTCTGCCATTGAGATGGTTACTGGTTCTTGTTCTGGGAGGTTGCTGTGGTCAGCTCTTAGGTCCACTAACCATTGGGCATCGGTGTTGTGTGATGCCTTTCTTTCCCATATGTCTTTCCAGTATTTTTCCACCTCAGCTCTTGGTGGGTCTGACCAGTTGTTGTTCCCCTGCCATTGAGAGTACACCTTGGCTGGTTCAGTGGAGAACAGCTTGTTTATTCTCCTGGCCTCTCCTTCCTTGGTGTATCTCCTCAACCGGGTGGCCAGAGCTGTTAGTCGCTGTTTGGCAGTTTCGAGTGCCTCTGGTATGGAGAGTGAGTTGTCCTTCCTGGGCGCCCCTTTATTCACCATGTTCCCTTTCTGTAGTTCAGCTAGCTGGCTAACTTCTCTCCTTGCTGCCTTTATCTTGGCCTCTAATCGTCTCTTCCATGGTGGATACTGTTTGTTATGTCCCGAGCCCACCTTGTGTCCAAGCATCTCCATGATTACTGTTGCTGTACTGTGTATCAGCTTGTTGGTCTCAGTGATTGTTCTTGTGGAGATTGTCTTCAGAGCAGCATTCACATCTACTAGTAGATCTTCTGAAGGTACTTGGCAACTCAGCTTCGGTATTCGTCGGGGGCTCCAGGTTTCCAGTTGGGTCACGATCTTCCTTCTCAGGTCAGCAGCTCTTGTGTTGAGGCTGTTAGCTGTTGGGGCTTGGTACCCAATCTCTGGTTGTGGGGATGATGACATCTCCCCGCTGACCTGTCTTCCTGGCTCCCCCTTGCCGTAGCATCGTTGTTGTATTTCATTAATCTCTAGTTGTGATAGCAGATTTCGATTATGGATGTTGGAACACTGGGCTAATAGCTGTTTCTTTGTTAGCCTTGATTGTGGGTTTCGAAGTATCCAATGGTCCCACATTCTCTGCATGTATCCCCTCTTTCTGGGATTCTGGCAAATCCGTATTTTCTGTCCTCGTCCATCGATGTCTTGTTCCAGTAGCCCATTTCTCATCAGTTTGCCCTGGTTCCCTAGCAACTGACGCAGACCTTGTTGACCCGGGCGACGTCTGAGCCGGTATGACTATCAGTTATGTTTTCACTCATTCCTGAGGAAGGCTGATATATCATGACGGGTTTTGCCTAAGGACCCTTACTGGATGATGTTTTGCCCCGACCGGGATTCGAACCCCGATCTCCTGCGTCGTAGTCAGTGAGCATTACCACTGTACTATCCAGCTGATAGTATATATATCCAGCTGTATATATATATATATATTTTTTAAATTCCCATTTATGCAGCATACAAGAGTCAAGGATGGAGATACTATCCACTCAGAAATTTATTTAAAAATAAAGGTTCTGCATATATCCTTTAAGGGCCTGGTTAGTACTTGGATGGGAGACTGCTTGGGAATACCAGATGCTGGCACAGGAATGATAAACTAGCTTAAAGCATTGAAAAATATAGAACAGTCAGTGATGAGGGGAGGAAATATCATGAGGAGGAATATCAGAGAGAAAAGATTTGAGATTATTTTTGAATTTGAGAAGAGATGTACAATTCTGAAGACACTGATGGAAAGAATTCCATTGTTTGAGGGCTGTAACCCTAAAAGCTCTGGAACCCATGGTGGATATTTTAAATCTGGGAATGGACAACAGTCCAGAGGATGAAGATCTGAAGCTGCAAAGGGGAGAGTATGGTTGAAGTAATTTTATTAGACACTGAGGAGCATGGCCATGGAGTGCTTTAAATGTGAACAGAATAAATTTATCAAATTCCTTCCCATGCGACAAGACACCAATCTCTGTTTCAGTAACCCTTGGCCTCTCACCTATTACATAGCTAGGGTTAGAATGGGGGGGCTAGTTCTCTGGTAACCATGAGAGTTTAACTCCATACTCACATCTGTATTGTGGCGTGCCTCACCAGAAGGTACCGTTTTTATGATGGTCTTTGGTATGCCCCGACTGCAAGTAGAACTCACAATCTCCCTGCTGAGAGGTGGACATGCTAACCACTAGGTCAATTTGTGGTAAAATAGTTTTATACTGAATGCAATATAGAGCTAGTGGAGGTTCTGGAGTTTGGGGTAATGTGTGCCGAGTGTTTAGTATGGGTGAGGACTCTGGCTGTAGAGTTTTGAATAGATCAAAACTCTGAATACTCTTTTTGAATATACGAAACCGAGCGATGGACTTGGGTGGAAGAGCAATGAACAAAGCATTACAATAATCTAATCATGATGTAATAAAAGCATGGATGAGTGTTTCAGAATTCATGTTGCTGACAATACACTTAATACAAACATATTTGCTACAATGGTTTAGGACTACAGTTGCCATGATAACTTTAGGACTGCAGTTGTCATGAACAGTTTTGCACTCAAATCACCATCAATGAACAGCTGATAACTTCAACAAAATAGACTTCATGTTAAAACTACAATGAATTTCCAGGTTACATAATTACATATTTTGACCATATAGGACGTATTTTGGAAGCAAGGTTTTTTATTTATTTATTTTTTTAAATAATCATACTATCTGTTATCACCCAAATGTCAGATGGGTTCCCTTTTGAGTTTGGTTCCTCTCAAGGTTTATTCCTCTTGCCATCTCAGGGTTTTTTTTTTTTTTTTATTTGCCACCATCACGTTAGGTTTACTCATTAGGGATAAATTTACAAATTCATATGTTTAGTGTGTGTATGTATCTATCCATCTATCCATCCATTATCTGTAGCCGCTTATCCTGTTCTACAGGGTTGCAGGCAAGCTGGAGCCTATCCCAGACTATTGCCGCTTTTCCACTACCAACGCGGCTGAGTTGGGCTGAGCCGTGCCGAGTTGGGCTGAGTCGAGCTGAGTGGGGCTGTTGGAGTTGCATTTCGACTACAACCGTGCTGAACCGTGCTGGCTGGAAGTGGGTGGACACATTGGGTGGAGTTAGCGAAAGTGGGTGGACATCACGTGATGTCGTTAGGCGGCGCAAACAGTGACATCAGTGACCTTTTAAGCAGTCGTCTCACGACCCGGATAGTAAACAATAAACATGGAGGACATGGAGTCGTTAGTGTTGCTGGTCTTGGTGCTGTGGCTTGTTGTCACCGACAACACCAAGAGATACTGGCAAGAGCGTATAGATGAGGCGAGGCGCATAAGGCTTCAGAAATTCTCGTAATTCGCAATTCTTCTTCCGGGTTTACGGTGTTTACAGATCCCAGCGTGCTCGCGGGGCATGTGTGAGCATGTGAGGACACGCCTCCTCACCAATCAGTGCACAGGGGAGTGTCTCCTCACGCCCCTAGCCCCACTCGGCTCGGCTCGCTTCAGCCCCACTCCAAAACCGTGCGAGTTTTGGGTGCTGGGTAGGGCTGAAGTGAGCGGAGTCGTGCTGCTCTGAGGTAGTTGAAACGCGAGCCGTGTCGGGCTTAAGTGAGCTGAAAAAGGGTAGTGGAAAAGGGCCATATGGGTGAGAGGCAGGGTACAAGTCCCCTGGACAAGTCACCAAGTCATCACAGGGCTGAACAACCATTCATACCTACGGTCAATTTAGAGAGTCACCAATTAGCCTAATCTGCATGTCTTTGGGGGAAACCAGAGCACCCAGAGGAAACCCACACAGACACAGGGATAACATGCAAACTCCACAATAGAAAGGCCCCTGTCAGCTGCTGGAATCAAACCCAGAACCTTCTTGTTATGAGGTGACCACTACACCACTGTGCCTTTACATACATACAGACAAACAGACAGCAAGCAGGGAAAATAAGTATTGAATGCATCAACATTTTTCTCAGTAAATATATTTCTGATGGGGCTATTGACATGAAATTTTCACCAGATGTTGGTAACAACCCAAGTAATTCACGCATACAAAGAAATCAAAACATATACATGTCCATAACTTAAGTGGAATAAAGTGGAATAACAGAATAAATATTGAACACATGAAGAAAAGGAGGTGCAAAAAGGCATAGAAAGCCAAGAAACCAGCTGAAATCTGTCAGTATATAGAAAGCAATCCTGTCCCCTATCAGTGCAAATTAATATCAGCTGGTTTAGTCCTAATTGATGGCCTATAAAAAGGTTTCTCATTACCAAGGTGTCACACAAGAAGCAACTCATGATGGGGGGAAAAAGCAAAGAGCTCTCTCAAGACCTTTGCAACCTTATTGTTGCACAACATACTGATGGCACTGGTTACAGACGCATTTCTAAACTTCTGAATGTTCCAGTGAACACCATTGAGGCCATTATCCAGAAGTGGAAAGAACATCATTTTGCCATAAACCGGCCACGACCAGGTGCTCCTCGCAAAATTTCTGACAGAGGAGTCAAAAGAATAATCAGAAGAGTTATCCAAGAGCCAAGGACCACTTGTGGAAAGGTTCAGAAAGATCTGGAATTAGCAGGTACAGTTGTTTCAAACACCACAATAAGTAATGCACTCAACCACCATGGCCTCTATGCACACTCACCGCGCAGGACTCCATTGCTGAAGAAAAAGAATGTTGAAGCTCATTTAAAGTTTGCTGCACAATATTTGGACAGGCCTATGAAATACTGGGAAAATATAGTCTGGTCAGATGAGACCAAAATTGGACTCTTTCGATGTCATAGCACACCATGTTTGGAAGAGAAATGGCACTGCACATCACCCCAAAAACACCAAACCAACAGTGAAGTTTGGAGATGGGAACATCATGGTGTGGGGCTGTTTTTCAGCAAATGGTACTGGAAGACTTCATATAATTAAATGAAGGATGAATGGAGAAATGTACCAAGACATTCTTGATAAGAATCTGCTGCCATCTACCAGGATGCTGAAGATGAAACAAGGGTGGATATTTCAGCAAGACAATTATCCCAAACACACAGCCAAGGAAACTCTCAATTGGTTTCAGAGAAAGAAAATGAAGCTGCTAGTATGGCCCAGTCAATCACCCGACTTGAATCCAATTGAAAATCTATGGAAAGAACTGAAGATCAGAGTTCATACCGGTAGAAGAGGCCCCCAGAACCTTCAAGATTTGAAGACAGTTTGTGTGGAAGAATGGACCAAAATCACACCTGAGCAATACATGCGACTAGTTTCTCCATACAGGAGGCGTCTTGAAGCTGTCATTACCAACAAAGGCTTTTCTAATTAGTATTCAATAAATTTCAGTAAGCATGTTCAATACTTATTCCCTGTGTCATTCCATTTTATTGCACTTAAATTTATGGACATATGTTTAGATTTCTATGTATGTATGTGTGAATTACTTGGGTTGTTACCGACATCTAGTGAAAATTTCATGTCAATAGCCCCATCAGAAATATATTTACTGAGAAAAATGTTGACGCGTTCAATACTTATTTTCCCTGCTCTGTGTGTGTGTGTGTGTGTGTGTACACACATCAAGTCAATTTTATTTGTATATATTTTTAAAAGCACTAAACAAATAAAATTGACTTGATGCTTGATAGATGATGAAGATAGACTCAGGAAAACACATTGTGGTGATGACTGTCACAGGACAACACACTGGAATGATGATGATGCCTCATCCCCATTATAATTAGTGTGTTTTGGAGTTTGTCATTTTAATTTTTGTTTGTTTCTATTGCTTGCCATCCACCATGTGCAAGTCTTTTAAAGTCCCTGCCATATTTCTATGTCCTATTGTTCTCTCTGTTTCACATACCAGAAGGAATGGTCATGTATCTCATGTGGTTCAGTTAATTTTTTATAAGCTCAGCAGGAACTATTCCAGCAGACTACCCAGCATGAATTTAGAGACTGCTGCATCCTTGTTTTCACAGAGATGTGGCTCAGCAAGAGTTCTGAACACTGCCATTTAGCTGGATGGACTAGATTCATTCTGAGCCAACAGAAACGCAGCTCTGTGCAGTAAGCCCTGCAGAGATGGTTTCTGTATACGTGAACACAGAATGGTGCAGGAATTTGGTGCTACTCTCTGGTTATTGCTCATGGTTAGTGGAGTTTGTGACTGTTAGATGTAGACCATTTTATTTACCACAGGAATTCATTTCCGCATTCCCCGGAATTCCCCCAAGTGCTAATGCCTAGGACACACACTGTGTATTCTATGGTGCTATCAGTGAACTGCAGAATGCATACCCAGATGGATTGTTTATTTTCGCGGGAGATTTCAACCATGCAAATCTCAGGCCAGTACTCCCTAAATTCCATCAGTATGTGGACTTTGCAATGAGATGGGTGAATGTGCTGTATCTTGTTTACACAAACATTCCTGGCGCATACTGGGTGGAGCCCTGTCCCCACCTCGGCTACTCAGATCACATCTCTGTTATGCTAATTTCAGCATACAGACTGTTTGTCAGATGCTCCAAACCAGTCCTAAAGCAGGCAAAAACCTGGCCAGAAGATGCCATCTTTTCCTCTCCAGGACTTTTTTGAGAGAACTGACTGGGACATGTTTAGGAAAGCTGCAACCAATGGTTGATGTGACTGCACCAACTTGGAGTACACCACATCAGTGATCAGCTACATCAACAAGTGCATTGATGTTACTCTCTCTCAGATCATCACCACTCACCCCAACTAAAACCATGCAGAGTTCTCACTGACATCTTCAACATCTCCCTGAACAATGCAGTCATTCCAAAGTGCTTCAAGACCATTACCATCATCTCTGTGATGAAGTCTTCAGTGTCCTGCCTCAATGATTACTCAATAATAATAATAAAAAATCATCATCAGTTGAATTTATATAGCGTCTTTCTCATACCCAAGGTCGCTTTACAATTAGGAAAAGAGAAAAAAAATATCCATCATTATGAAGTGCTTTGAGAGGCTTGTCATGTGGCACATAAAGACCCTGCTACCTCCCTCACTGGACACCCTTAAGCTCGCGTATTGCTGTAACCAGTCAACAGACGGCTCCATAGCCACCACCCTTCATCTGGCCCTTAGCCACATGGACAGCAAGTGTTGCCAGGCAAAACAAAGCTTGCCTGGTAGCACTTATGATGAATATGAAGGAAGATTTTCTGAAAAAAAAGGGTACCCTATGAGTACATGTGGCTACTGCTTATAAATAAAATTGTTTTCTGATACCATGTCCATACAATAAATATTGTGTGTGTAAAAAATAATTTTTAAAATTATTATATATATATATATATATATATATATATATATATATATATATATATATATATATATAAATAAAATACACACACTCTAGGTTCCGTTGTGACTGCTGAGGAGTAGATGGCGTCACGGAGTTGTGACCACTTGGTGTCAATATCGTTGTCATTGGTGGTAAAGGTCTCCAATTTCTCTTTAAAGATGTATTTACTCTGAGGCAGTAGGCACAAAAATGAAGCATTATCCAAAAATGAATTTAAAAAAAAAAAAAAAAAAAAAAAAAATCACAGAAGTAAAATATACCCAAGTGTCTGTACTTTATATTATTCTACTCTTGCCTCTTACAGTTTTCAAAACTAAAACCTCCAAACCGAGGCTGACATACATACGCTGTCACCATGACTGAAACTCTTTTTCCCGGAAATGGCCGGTGCTAGAGTTCAGTGGACCACACTTTCCCTCTGTAATAAGCATAAACATGTCTGAAAGTGATTTCTTTAGTCTAGTCCATTTATTTCGAATGGTGAACCAAATTGTATACACTCGCCAGCCATTTTAATTGGAACACATGTATGCGCATGTGTGACACCCACAAATGTATGGTCACAATTGTTGAGTTGTTTGAATTATTGTGTATTTTTCTATGAAAAAGGCCAGATTCAAATGCGTTTTCTATAGACCCCTTCGCAGTAAACGTCATTCATACATAAGCGGAAATTGCGCGTGCAGCCTGGACCCAAAAAAGACTCAGAAATGCCTAGTTGTTGTGTTTTCGGGTGTCAGAATCGCAGCAGTGATGGGGTTAAAATGTACAGAATTCCAGCAGGATCTCACCCATTCCAAAAAAAAAAAAACCGCTGACGTCTATGACTACAAGCCATCAAACGTGTAGACTGGGATGAAAGCACCAAAAATGTGCGGGTTTGCAGCGCCCACTTCATCACAGGTAAGATCAGGCTATTTATTAAATCTTTTTTATTCTTTCTAGTCTTCGTTTATTGATGTAGCAAAATACTTTGGTAACGTTTGTCTGATTAGCTGGGTCATAGTTACACAATGTAATGAATATTGTTAGCATGTTAACTTAGCTTTGCATGCAATTTTGTTTGTAGGAGAGGTCTCGCTTGACTCAAGCAGTCCAGATTTTGTGCCATCATTATTTGTGTATGCTGAAAATCACAATTTTAAAGCAAGGATGGAAAGGTAAAATTGTGTGCCCTCACTCTAAATGCCAACTTGCATTGACTGCTCTAACCTAGCTCCCACCCTGTTCAGTTTCATTTCTGGTCTCTGCCTCTCGCTTTTTACGCAGCTCTGATTTCTCTTAGCTGCACTCTATCATTACTTTTCATGCCATTACCTCCTGCAAATTGCTGTTTAGTGTTGGTATTTGCTGTTGTAGCTAAAGCCACATTGCCATCACATTACTGGCATAATTTGATTAAAACAAAATGAATATGAATGTCCCATTGTTAAATCAAGTTGTACATGCCCGCACATAATCATATGCGTCTAAAGACTTGTAGGCACGAAGTTTTTCGTGGGTGTACACTGAAGTCTTGTCAATAAGGTACGAGTATAGCCGTTGTATACCAGGGAACTTACTAACATCGTCCGTCCACTCTTTAATTAAATGCCGATCCGGTAGGCGATGTCCACTTGTTAGAGTTAACTTATTTATGTAGCATTCTCAATCTTGTAACGACAATTGTTTGGCATAATCTGACAGCTCATAATGCCGGTCTATGGGCAGCGCCATTGTTTCTGGGTCCAGGCTGCGCGCGCATCCTGGCAACGGTCAGTTTATTTACAAACATGCAAAGGGATCTATATGGGTTTTAGTAAGGTGCGTTTCCCCAACTCTACCACAAGAGGGAGTATCACCAGAAGTGAGCGCTAGTTGTAGTAAGCTGCGCCAGGCTTACGTTCCTCAGACAGAGGACTGCCTGCTGAACGAACACAACTGACGACTCTTGTCTGTACTTTTCCTGTACAAAACAGGTTAGTAATGGGTGTTAATTTATCACAGTGTATCCTGAAGGACTTATAAAGTCTTTGTGATGTTGAGTAAAGTTTAAGATAGAAAATGGGGTGAAGGGAACTTTAAGGGACACAGCATAAAACAGAAACAATTAAACAAAATGGCGGCCGTACTGTCGATGTTTTCATTTGATTGTATAGAGCTCCTGAGCATTTCTATTTCATTAATTTGATTTAGACTAAAATCGTTAATTCATTGCACTGTGTTGATAAAGTAAAAATGTTCAACCTTATATTTTTGTATGGTTAAAAGACTGACGTTTGTTACTGGGAAGTCTGCATCATTGTGTAAAAATTGTGTAAAAGTGTTCAGGCATACAGTAGAATAGGAAAGCTATGCCAAGCAAGCTGTAGAAACCGTGTTGTATCACGGATGGGATATCTTTTGAGGCTGGTTGAAGCAGCATGGGGAAAATGTGTTTGAGTGCACATTGTCTGTTTACAGTGATGTGTAGTTTAGTCGGTACCGATAATGATATACAGAGATGTAGGGGTACCAGATGTATGTTATGCTAACAGTAATATGTCTGTTAATTTATGAAGTTGTGTATTGGTGGATATTATGTTTAATATTGTGAAATGTAAAAGCCTGTTATTAAAAGACAGAGGATTGCCTGCTGAACGAACACAACTGATGACTCGTCTGTACTTTTCCTGTACAAAACAGGTAACTCATCCTGAGGCCTGTAACAGAATTTTGGAGGCACTGCTGGGATCGGCGTCATATGCGAGGCGATGCTGAGCCATTAATCTACGAATCCAAGGCAGACATCACGGGACCGGCGTGGTGGAGCGGCGGATGTGTGGCTGAGGCAGCTACAGGACCACAGAGTGTGAGGGGGACCCCAGCTGGAGGAGTGCAGCACTGCTTGCTTGAGATGATTGTACTGTGAGACGTTGCTAGCAGAGAAATACGACATGGAGGACGGTGAAAGGAAAGAACTGGCGTGGAAGATAAAGAAAAGTCTTCATGCACTGACAGCAGAGGAACTCTTTCGAGTCATCAGAAACATCACACCAGTACCTGATCTGGATCCTAGAAGTGCCATCCAGGGGGATGAGGAGAGTTGAGTACATATGCACTTATTTGAGTTGTTAAACACTGCTTGAATTAGAGGACCAGGGAGTTTCCTATTTGTTGTGTTTGGAAGATGTGATTACTGGGCTTATTGCTAGTCGTGCTACTGAAGTCAGCCAGCCTGTAGTATCAGGGGGTGAGGTTGTTACACTGACATTAACACCATCTTCACCCGCCACAGTAGTACAGCAGAGTAACACAGAGAGCAGGTCAGCTGACACACTTACCTTTGAGTCCGCAGATCCACAATTGGCAGAGTATCAAATGCTAATGGCTAACTATGAGGCTTTGGGTGAAAAGTTAACTGAGTTTAAGAAAGCACCTGTTCAACATGCACCTACCTCTATTGCCACACAACAGCCACATTCGAGAGCAGAAAGTCGAGCCAATAGCTACCTTACAACAGATTCAGCACATAGCAAACCTGATAACGTTTTTTTTTAAGAGACTTGTCATTTCTGCAGCGCAGAGAATTCAAAGTTCATGGGGGTCAGGTCGGGGACAATACATCAGACATCAGCTACCATGGACTGTGTAAGCAGATTGATGAAGGACTGTTGGCAAAGTATACAGAGAGTGAAATCATCCAAGGTGTCCTACGCATCATCAAACCGGGGCAGTTTAAGGACATGCTGATTAACAAGGATGACTTAACCCTCAGTGAACTCAGAAGCTTCATGCGTTCACACCTGAGTGAAAAGAGTGGAAGTGAGTTATTTCAGGAGTTAATGAGCACAAGGCAACATGAGCATGAGAGTCCTCAACAGTTTCTATACAGGGTGATAGGACTGAAGCAGAAATTCATGTTTGCTTCCAGACAAGACAACATAGACATTGAATATGAGTTCCGTACAGTTCAGAATGTGTTTCTGCCCACTATTCACCAGGGTCTCCTCCCCAAGTACAGTGACATTCGTAATGAACTCAAGCCTCTTCTCCCTGACTGGTCAGTATCGGATGAAGTGCTGATACGACAGGTGAATAAAGTATCCAGTGAGGAAAGTGAGCAACAGCAAAGGCTTGGATATTCTTCCCACCAAAAGGTAACCCATGCCCACAGTGCTCAACTTGAAACTGATAAAAACACTGAAAAACCACCAGACCCCAAGACAAAGAATAAAAATAAGGAGATAGAAGAATTAAGCTCAAAAGTTGATGCTCTAACCAGAATGGTGGAAGCTCTCTCAGCCACTAAGACAGCAGAACAACCCTGTCAGTGTGGCCACACCCTACCGAAACACAGACAGCAAAGAGATACAGTTGTCCTAAGTGTGTTGAAAAGGGCACAGATTTATGTAAGCACTGCTTCATTTGTGGAGATGAGGGTCACAGAGCAGCTGGATGTCTTAAGAGGTGGCAAGCAAAGGACTCAAGCCCACCCTTCACTGATGTACATGCGATAAGCAATAACGAGTGGCAGTGCACCACAAAGATAGAGCTACAACTGGAAAGCCAGACCGATGTACATACTAACTGTGTCACTTGTCCACTCACAAACCAAGAGGCTGAAATGCAGGTAAAGGTGGCTCGGTTAGTGGGAAGGAAATGTAAGATCGAATGCTACATTAACAGTTATAAGATGGACTGTTTAATTGACACCGGTGCCCAAGTGAGCATCCTCGATCCTCAGTGGGTAAAGACCTACCTCCCTGACCACAAGCTATGCCCAGTGGCTGAACTAATAGGTCGGAAGAATCTCAACGTGCTGGCTACCAATGGTACCGTCTTGCCGTATGATGGTGGGTGGGAGCGATGGTGAGCCTCCAAAACAGCAGCGACCCAAACATGGTAATACAAGTGCCCTTCCTGGTGAGTAGCGTGTCCTTGGACTGCCCCCTCATTGGTTTCAACATGGTTGAGCAACTAATCCTGGGACCAGAGGGTGATGCTGATCTCATCCCCACCCTTGTGAGCCTCATTCGTACTGTGATGAACCTGCAGGAAGACAAAGGTAGCTGATGGTGATGGGTCCCCCAGAGCTCAGCTGGACAAGGGTGACAAGAGAGACAGTGTGGTGGAACAGTGGGACCCACCAGTCGACATTAGCCACTTAAGTGAGGACCAGCAGAAAATGGTGAAAGAAATGTTGCGAGAGGAGTCAGGAGCATTCGCACAAGACAATGACATGGGGTGTATAACAGGCTTGGAAATGTCTATCACACTCAATGACAACATGCCTGTTCAGAAATCATATACCTCCATTCCAAAACCCCTTTACAAGGAGGTAAAGGAGTATATTGAGGACCTTCTGGCAAGAGGATGGATTGTGAAGTCCAAATCCCCTTACTCAGCACCTGTCGTCTGCATGCATAAGACAGACAGAACGTTCAGACTCTGTATCGATTACCATCTCCTGAACCAGCGCACAGTCCCAGACCGCCACCCCTTACCGAGAATCCAAGATCTCACAGACACTCTGGGTGGGTGCAGTTGGTTTTCCATTCTAGACCAAGGGAAGGCGTACCACCAGGGGTTCATGGCAGAGGGGTCACGCCACCTGACTGCATTCATTACCCCCTGGGGTCTTTATGAGTGGGTGCGTATACCTTTCGGGCTGACAAATGCACCTGCTGCATTCCAATGCAGCATGGAAGAAATGCTCTCCCCCCTTCGAGTTGAGTGTTGCATTCCATATTTGGATGACATTCTGTGTTATGCTCGCACATTCACAGAGCATGTGGAAGGGCTGAGAAAGGTCCTGAGAGCCCTGCAGGACCACGGGGTCAAACTCAGGCCCACAAAATGTGACCTGTTCAGACGAGAGGTCTGATATGTAGGTCGTTTGGTCTCAGCTGATGGCGTGTACATTGATCCCAAGGACCTGGAGGCAGTGTATGCGCTTAGGAAGGAAAAACCTGCTACTGTCAGAGAGGTAAGAAAGATTGTTGGCTTTGAGCTACTATCGCTCATACATTCAAGATTTCTCGAGGCTGGCAAAACCCATCTATGAGGTTTTGCAGCAGCAAAAGGGCCCAGAGCAGTCTCAGGGAAGGCGTGGGGGACAGAAGGGAAAGGGTATTCAATTACCATCCAAGACCCCAGTCCAGTGGACTGAGACACACCAAGAGATGCTGAGCAAGCTAATTGACATGCTGGTGAACCCCCCGGTTCTCGTTTATCCCGACTTCGAGCTGCCATTCGTGCTCCACACGGATGCCTCTGATAAAGGACTGGGAGCAGTTCTTTACCAGCACCAGGGAGGTAAACTCTGAGTAATCGCATATGGCTCGAGGACCCTCACACCCACTGAGAGAAACTACAAGCTCCACTCAGGAAAACTTTAGTTTCTCGCTCTCAAGTGGACCGTCTGCGAGAAATTCAGGGATTACTTATTCTATGCCCCACATTTCACCATCTTCATGGACAATAATCCCTTGATGTATATAATGCGTACCACCAAGTTGAACACTGTTGGCTTTCGGTGGGTGGGTGGGTGAATTGTCTGATTTTAGGTTTGACATACGTTACTGACCCGGCAAAGTAAATGTTGATGCAGACACCCTGTCACGGTGCCTACTCGACATTAACACGTTTGTCTCAGAGTGTACAGAAGAGTTGCCTAGGGAGACTGTCACTGCCACATGGGAAGGATATAGGGCAGACAAGGATGGGGACATTGCCTGGGTTGCTGCCCTGGCTCTGTTACAAAGTGAGCAGGCTGAATTAAGCAGCAGAGAACCCATACAACCCATGGACTTTGCTGAACTGCAAAAGGCCCAAAGGGCAGACCTGGTGATAGATGAGATCCTAAAAATGAAAGGCTCTAGCCAAACTCTCACAGATGACATGAAGCGTGATGTGACAGGCACAGTCAGAAAAATGATGCATAAATGGACAAGGCTTCACACTGAGGACGGGATCCTGTATCGTAAGACCGCAGAGAGACGTCAGCTAGTCTTACCTACTAGCTTTAAACCACTGGTCCTCAAACACTTACACCAGGCCTATTCAAATAGCGGCCCGGGGGCGAAATTGGCCCGATTTAAATTTAATCCGGCCCGCGGCAGATTTTAAAGGTCCCATGGCATGAAATTTTCACTTTGAGGTTTTTTAACTTTAAAATGAGTTCCTCTGACCTTCTTAAGTCACCCCAGTGGCTAGAAATTTCATAATGTGTAAACCAAACTATGCCCAATATTTGAGAATGGCGCGTCAAAACAGCGCGTTGAGAAGCTCTTCCCTTGCCGATGTCAGCAAGGGAGATGATCCCCACGCCCCCCCTCTGGATTCCCACCCACTGTATGGATTGCCCGCTCAGCTCAAAAGTTGCCACCAAACATGGAAGTTGCGCTGTACATGGATGTGACAACACAGAAAAGAGTCTGTTTTTACTGCTGACGGGAGAGCCCCTGAAGACGCAGTGGCTTAATTTTATTTATTCCAATACTACGCCGTCAAGTCTACCTAAGACGGTGTATGTTTGTCGGAAACATTTTCCTGATGAATGTTTCCACAACTTGGGACAGCACAGGGCAGGTTTTGCACATCAACTGTCACTGAAGCCTGGGTCCGTACCAAGCATCCCTGCCGCATCAGCCACAAACAGCGAACAAGTAAGTGTATAACTGTTAAGTCGTTTTGCTGTGTTTTAAAATCTGTGCGTTAGCCTTGCAATGGCTACATTAGCTGTGCAGCTAACCGCTTCCTGCAGTTAGCCAGGTACTCTGCACTACGAAACCAAAAAGCATGCAGCATGCTCTGTTAAACTGAGTTTAGTCTGGAAATTGACTAACTTATGAGCTTATGTTTTGCCGTGTTTTAAAATCGGTGCCACGTTAGCCTTGCAATGGCTACATTAGCTGTGCAGCTAACCGCTTCCTGCAGTTAGCCAGGTACTCTGCGCTACAAAACCAAAAAGCATGCAGCATGCTCTGTTAAACTGAGTTTAGTCTGGAAATTGACTAACTTATGAGCTTATGTTTTGCCGTGTTTTAAAATCGGTGCCACGTTAGCCTTGCAATGGCTACATTAGCTGTGCAGCTAACCGCTTCCTGCAGTTAGCCAGGTACTCTGCGCTACAAAACCAAAAAGCATGCAGCATGCTCTGTTAAACTGAGTTTAGTCTGGAAATTGACTAACTTATGAGCTTATGTTTTGCCGTGTTTTAAAATCGGTGCCACGTTAGCCTTGCAATGGCTACATTAGCTGTGCAGCTAACCACTTCCTGCAGTTAGCCAGGTACTCTGCACTACAAAACCAAAAAGCATGCAGCATGCTCTGTTATAATAGCCAATCAAAACAGTTTTTACAAAGACACCCACATTCTTTTTTTTAAGCCACTCGTTCATTTTATTTGTTTGTTTGTTTAGTAAAAACCCAAACATTTGTTGAATTTATTTTATTTCCTCGCGTCGCACCTTAATGACGTCAGCATGCGGTATTTTTCCCTTCGCGGTTTGTTCCTTCTCTCTCGCCATAGTAAGACACCCACATCTGCTTGTTCTGACCCACTGGAGGTAGCGGCACAGTGCTGTTAGCCAATCAGAGGTAACACGTTTACATGTCATGAATATTAATGATAAGACCCGCCCCCACCCTCTACCATTCCCCGCCTTCTGCTTCTCATTAGCAAAACGACGCACTGGGAAAAGCGCTGAAATGGGGCTTTCTCCCAGGAGGCTATATCTACGTGCCGAGGGTTCATTTCGAGAAAGGCTGCGGATATAACATCCGGAAACCTCCACGAGCCCATTTAAAGCATCAACAAACCACCATGCCATGGGACCTTTAAAAAACAAAACAACATATCTACGTATCTGCTGTGGCGCACAGTTTTCTCTACTGCTCTAGCACAGACCAGAGTACAGGTTGTCACTCATTCTCGCCGATTCTCGTGATGTGACACACTCCATGCAGCTACAGCAGTGGCAACATGGTGCTGTCCAAGCAACATAGCAAAGTTGACAGAGAAAACCGTAAATTTCAAAGCAAATGGACTGAAAAGTACTTATTTAACTTTGCCAACTATGGCAAGTGATAGACCAGTGTGTTTATTGTGCAACGAATCCGTAGCTGTGGCCAAAGAGTACAACGTGAAGAGACATTTTACAACAAAACATGCTTCATTTTCTGAGCAATACCGAGAGGGCTCAGAGGAGAGACGAAGGAGAATAGACAGACTGGTAACTTCTTTTGAACAAAGTCAGCGTGCAATTGGTGGCTTTTGCACAGAACAAGAGAGAGCTTTTATTGCATCTCTACGAGTGGCATGGATACTGACAAGAAAAAAAAAAAAAAAAAAAAGACCCTTCACCAAGTCGGAGACTATTAAAGACTGCATGCTGGCAGTTGTTAACGAAATGATTGTTGACCAAAAAATGAAAGACAACGTGTCCTCATCTATTAAAAAAGTACCATTTTTCATTATATTTCATAATAAAGGAAAGGAAAAGAATAGGGATGAGCGAGTACAGCATTATTTGTATCTGTTAACCATATGAATTATCTGTATCCATATCCGTACCCGGAAGTGGGCGGGATTTAACCCGGAAGTGGGTCTGGTTGTCTTGAAATGGGCGGGGCTTTAACCAGTATGTTATTTTAAGCATGCAATTGATATGGGTTGATCAGAAATTGTTATATTTATTGCTGATTAGAAAACTATTTACAGGACAGCATCAGCATTGAGCTTCAGATCAATGGTTTTGATCACGATAGCAAATGAACTATTTACAGAACAAGTTTTGCAACAATGAATACAACACATGCGGTTGCAATTATGAAATGAAATGTAATGAACAAGAGTTTTCATACTCAACTTTCTTTTTTTAACTTTTAATTTTTTTTTAAGATCAGTGTGATTTTTTTTATTTTTTGGTTCTTTATTTTTTTTTTTATTTCCACACCAGGGGTGTGTGTGTGTGTGTGTGTGTGTGTGTGTAGCTTAATTTGTAATATTATTTATACCACTACTACCTAGAAAGTGTCAGACACTCAGTGCGTGAAGCAAAATAAAACTGGTTAGAGCCAACTGACGGTTTAAAAAAAAAAACAACAACTCCGACGACCGGCAGAGAGAGAGAGAAAGTGTCAGACACTCAATGCGTGAAGTAAAAAAACCCCTGTTTTTAACCAACGGTTAAAAAAAGAAAAAAAAAATCTCCGACAGGCAGAGACGCAACGTGAGTCACTTTCTACCAAGCACCACATCTGAACGAACCCACGTTTACCAGAACTCTACTGGTTATAAGTAAGTACAAACTGAAATAAAAACAAACTTGAAGCTGGAGAAACCCGAAACATTAACGGAAAAGCCCCGCGAACCGGAGAGACAGAGAGCTGTTCTCTGTGTGAGTGAGCAGAGCGGTGTGTGTAGGGGAGGGGTGCTGTGATGCTGTGTGAGGATTTTCATTCAGTCCGAGCACAGATATTGACTCGTATTACTTGTATAATACTCGTACTCGGCAAAAGTGCTTTATCTGTACTGGATACTCGTTTCAGCCGAGTATCCGGCTCAACTCTAGAAAAGAATAACGTACCTTATTTTATTTCATATATTATGTACCTTAGTATAGTATAATTTAATTGCCTTTAGCTGATATCAATTTTATGTCAATTGTCCATCCGGCCCTCACAAATTTTGTAATTTTCTAATTTGGCTCCCCTGCAAATGCATTTGAATAGCCCTGACTTACACGATGACATGGGTCATGTCGGGACTGAAAGGGTCCTCAACTTGGCAAGGCAAAGGTTTACTGGCCATACATGGGGCATGAAATTGAAGCTTATGTTACCAGACAGTGCCTATGTATAAAGCAGAAGAAGCCAGTGACTCACATAAGAGCCCCAATGTCCAGCATCAGCACAAGCTCACCAATGGAGCTTGTTTCCATTGACTATCTACATCTGGAACCTAGCAAAGGAGGCTACCAATACATTTTAGTCGTCGTAGACCACTTTACCAGATATGCACAGGCCTACCCGACCCACAATAAGTCTGGCAGAACAGCAGTGGAGAAGATTTTCAGTGACTATATCCCCAGGTTCGGCTACCCCTCAAAGCTGCACCATGACCAGGGGCGCGAGTTCGAAAACGAGCTCTTTCGAACTCTGCAACAAATGAGTGGAGTGGGACACTCATGCACGTCCCCTTATCACCCCCAGGGAAACCCAGCTGAGCGATTTAACAGCCAGTTATTTGCAACTGTATTGCAAATGCTGCGAACCCTGGGTGAGAGGGAAAAGGAAAGGTGGAAAGAGTACCTTCCCCAGATTGTACACGTGTACAATTGTATGCGCCATGAAGCAACTGGGTACTTGCCTTTTTTCTTGCTTTTTGGCTGACACCCACATTTGCCCATAGACCTGTTGCTCAGGCTGACCACAGACAAGGACCCGCAGACAGCAAGGAGTTATGCTGAGAAGTGGGCGGAGCAGATGACCAAGGCATACCGGATAGCATCAGAGAACAGCAAAAATTTGAGTGCACATGGCAAAAAGTATTATGACGTGCACACGAGGAGTGGTGTTGCAACCTGGAGACGAAATCTGGTACTGGTACGAAATCTGAGCGAAAGAGGTGGTCCTGGCAAATTGAGGGCATATTGGGAAAATGCTGTGTATGTCATGAAAGAACAAATCAAAGACAGTCCAGTCTACAAGGTCGTCTCAGAGGGGGATGGGAAGAAGTCACGTGTCCTGCACCATAACTTATTGTATCTTGTCAATGACTTACCTGTTGATCTGCCTGTGACAGGGGAGAAAGCAAGGACGACCCCAGAGAAGACAAAAAGGAAAAACAGCGGTAGGAGAGACAGAGCTGCGACCGAACAGTGAAACCAGTTCTGGTGAGGATGACGATTCCCCCTACTACGAACTAAGATACAACCTGGGAACCGGAAACAGAAAGAATGCGATACCTACCAGCGAACCTACCTGTGTTCCATGGAGGAATTCAGCTCCTGCTGAATCCAGTCACATAGCCAGTTCGGGAAAACCTGCAAAGGAAAGAGAATTAAGACACACAAAGGAGACACCTGTAAAACTGACACGTGGACAGGGAGGAACCGAACAAGAGAGGTCTGACGAACAAAGCATGGAACCTGACTGTTTCGGTGAAGAGGAGGAAAATGTGAGTGATGTGGAGTCAGGGGTCATTCACGCATCAGCCATGGAGAGTGAAAGTGGAACTGGGCAGCCCGTTCCAGAAGAGACTCATGTTGGGCCAGGCCTGGCCTCACATCCAGATGGACAAACACTCAGAAGGTCCACTAGAGATAGGCGACCAGCAGCACTGTTCACCTACAATGCTTTAGGCTAGCCTTTACTTCATGTTCAACCATCACTCAACAGTGCAGAGGTTTATGAGGCGCCACACATGACACTTTGGAACATGCAACCATACACTTCGACACCTTACTCTGTTCCAATAGCACATCACATTCCATCATCCTACCTGCCACCACCATACACATGGCCAGTATTTTATAACATGTCTATTTACACTTGCTAAGAGATTCAGAAGGGGCAAGGATAGCACTGAGAGTTGAGTGATATTGAGTAAATGAGTTAAAAGGTGGTAAAATGTCAGGAGCCATTTTATTTTTTTTTTGTTGGGGAGTGTGTGACAGGGGGCGGCACAGTGGTGTAGTGGTTAGCGCTGTCGCCTCACAGCAAGAATGTCCGGGTTCGAGCCCTGTGGCCGGCGAGGGCCTTTCTGTGCGGAGTTTGCATGTTCTCCCCGTGTCCGTGTGGGTTTCCTCCGGGTGCTCCGGTTTCCCCCACAGTCCAAAGACATGCAGGTTAGGTTAACTGGTGACTCTAAATTGACCATAGGTGTGAATGTGAATGGTTGTCTGTGTCTATGTGTCAGCCCTGTGATGACCTGGTGACTTGTCCAGGGTGTACCCCGCCTTTCGCCCATAGTCAGCTGGGATAGACTTCAGCTTGCCTGCGACCCTGTAGAACAGGATAAAGCGGCTAGAGATAATGAGATGAGTGTGTGACACCCACAAATGTATGGTCACAATTGTTGAGTTGTTTGAATTATTGTGTATTTTTCTATGAAAAAGGCCAGATTTAAATGTGTTTTCTATATGGGTTTTAATAAGGTGCATTTCCCCAACTCTAGCACAAGAGGGAGTATCACCAGAAGTGAGCGCTAGTTGTAGTAAGCTGCGCCAGGCTTACTGTATGTTCCTCAGACAGAGGCCTGCTGAACGAACACAACTGACGACTCTTGTCTGTACTTTTCCTGTACAAAAGAGGTTAGTAATGTGTGTTAATTTATCACAATGTATCCTGAAGGACTTATAAAGTCTTTGTGATGATGGTTGAGTAAAGTTTAAGATAGAAAATGGGGTGTTGGGAACTTTAAGGGACACAGCATAAAACAGAGTTTTCTTTACCATGGGAAACAATTAAACAAAATGGCGGCCATACTGTCGAAGTTTTCATTTGGTTGTATAGAGCTCCTGAGCATTTCTATTTCATTTCATTAATTTGATTTAGACTAAAATCATTAATTCATTGTACTGTGTTGATAAGGTAAAAATGTTCAACCTTATATTTTTGTATGGTTAAAAGACTGACGTTTGTTACTGGGAAGTCTGCATCATTGTGTAAAAGTGTTCAGGCATACAGTAGAATAGGAAAGCTATGCCAAGCAAGCTGTAGAAACAGTGTTGTATCACGGGTGGGATATCTTTTGAGGCTGGTTGAAGCAGCATGGCTAAAATTTGTGTTTGAGTGCACATTGTCTGTTTACAGTGATGTGTAGTTTAGTCTGTACCGGTAATGATATACAGAGATGTAGGGGTACCAGATGTATGTTATGCTAACAGTAATATGTCTGTTAATTTATGAAGTTGTGTATTGGTGGATATTATGTTTAATATTGTGAAAAGAAATGTAAAAGCTTGTTATTAAAAGACAGAGGACTGCCTGCTGAACGAACACAACTGACGACTCTTGTCTGTACTTTTCCTGTACAAAACAGGTAACCCATCCTGAGGCCTGTAACACATGCGCAGTGAGCTATTGTTACACTCTTACAGTACGATGATATAGTGGCTAGTGCCTCTATATGAGGCAGTAGCCACAACAAAAACGATTTTGACCTTTTTGGTGACCTTGAGTGGATGACCCTCAAAATGTTGGAGGTTCTATTTGAAACCAATGCCTATCCTGAAAGTTTTTCATGAATAGTGGTCCAGCCAGTTTCCCATAATATTGTTAACAAAAAAAAAGAAAGAAACCCAACCGAAAACAATACCTCACCCCCTGGTGGACTTCATCCTGGGTGAGGGAAAAAGGACACGCATGTTCGAATGCTGTTCATCAGACTCAGATTTGTCATTCAACCATGTGACATGATAAGAACGAAAGACAGTTACCCAGGTCTCGGTGTGTGCAGCGTGAATAAGTAACTAATAAGTAAAATAGTTAAATAACACAGAATAAAACTGAATAAACTAAGGTTGGATTTAAAAATAGAATAAACTAAAATAAAAGCTATCTAGGATAAGACTAAAATTCAAAAGGCAGTAAAATATTGCACAATGTACTCTAGTGGCAACAGCTTAAAAGTGTTCAGTGCAACAGTGCAAAAGTACAGCAGCAAAACCATGAACAGCAACAGTTCACAGTATTAAGGCATGTTGGTAAGGTGCATAGTGTTCAGTATACGGGGGGTGGAGCAGTTCACTAGTCTGACTGCATCCGGGTAGAAGCTGTTTTTCAGTCTAGATGTTTTTGCCCGGATGCAGCGCAGCCTCCTTCCAGAGGGCAGGGGAGTGAAAAGTCCGTGTGCAGGGTGGGTGGGGTTATGGAGGAGGCAGGTGGCTCTCTCTCTACAGCTGGTGGAGTAGATGTCACTGATGGGTGGTAAGCTGCACCCGATGTTCCTCTGTGCAGACTTGACCACCCTTTACAGTTCCTCCTTCTCAGCCACGGTGCAGCCAGCGTACCACACTGTGAGGCAGGAGGTCAGGATGCTCTCCACTACACAGCTGTAAAAGGACCTGAGGACTTCATAGACTTCAGTTCAACATTCAGCACAATCATTCCTCAGTAGCTAAATGGAAAGCTGAGCTTGCTGGGCCTCAACACCTCCCTCTGCAACTGGATCCTGGACTAGAGCCCTGCACTCCCGCGGGAGTCCCGTGGGACTCGCAGGACCCGCCGCAAAGCAGTGCGGCGCGGGACAAATTTTGAAAGCTCATTGCGGGCGGGACCAGAAGTGCACATATGCGGGCGCGGGCGGTGATAAGCTGCAGTCCCGCTAACTAAAAATGTGTTTGAAATAAAATTTATAAATTATTAATTTATGTCTATCATGTATAATTTGTGCTGGATATTTTATTTGGCATTAATGAAAACATTTTAAGATGCCTAAATTTGCAGAGAGAGTCAGATTGCCAGATTGAGTGAGGAATGGCATCTTAAATTTGCCATTGATCACCCTAACGGGAAATCCTTTGATCACTCTAATGACTCGCCGTTCACACCCAGCCTCCAGTGACCCACACTAACATGATGCCTCAATGACACCTTAGATGAGTTGGTCATCAGAATTCTGATTCTGATCCAGGAGAGGATAAATAACTCTCGTTCGTTTCTCGATTCCTTTCCTCTTCCGTGTTTGAGATCTCTGATCATGGCAGAAGAGCAGAGCTCCTTTACTGAATCTCACAGTGCTTCAAAAGTAAGTGCTGCTTTAAAAAGAGGTACATTTACCGTTAAAGTCAAGAGTCCTGAAATCTTAGGATGATCAATGCAAATGAAAGACAATACGTGACGGAAGCTGTGAAAGAGATGACCGAGGAGTTGGGGTTTGATGTCCAAACTGATGAAAGCGCGGAGCCACCTCCACCTAAAAAGGTCACTTTTCGTGAGTTTGAGGAATGGGAGGATGTCGATGCTACGGGTGCTGAATTGAAGTCTTTAAACTCCGAGATTGATGATTATCTGAAAGTGAAACTCATTGGATCCGAATCACACCAATCTAAAGATATCCTGCTGTGGTGGAAAAATCACTGCTATGACTTTCCCACACTTGCCAAACTGGCATGGCATGTACTGGCCATTCCAGGTTCCAGTGCACCATCCGAGCACGCATTCAGCATATGTGGTCGCATACTGGAGGAAAGGCGCAGTATGTTGAAGACCCCAACAGTGAACAATTTGCTGTTTCTCCATAGCTGTTCAAAGAACCCGATAGCCTAAGCAATAGGCTTAGTTGTTTCGTTTACCTGCGTTTGATTTTCTTGTTTTTCTTATTCATATTCAAACAAGGTCAGCTATGTTATATTGAGTTTAACACTTGCACGGAGGCTCAAGCCCAAATAGTTTTAGAAATGTGCAACCATAGCCCTATAATGGCTACAGTAGCCTATACTGTCGATTTTTTTGTTGTTGTAGGCTAGGACTGTGTTTTGTTATAACATTTATATATGCTATGTTTATAGGGTATTCTATAGGATATTCTAGTTAGAAATGCTTAACAAATGTAAACTGGGTTAGCCTAATGTTTTGTATGGCTGAACAATAAATATACCAAATTTCCACTTGGAATTACGTGCTCGCCTGTCTTTTATTATTATTATTATTATTAGTGCTGTAAAAAATGTCGCGTTATTATCTTGCTAACTTGACTCAATTTTAACGGCGATAATTTTTTTTATCGCGAGATTAACGCTCTGTGACATGTAGGTTTTTCATAAGCTTTTGAAACTAGTAGAGATGGGATTTATGGCTCTTTGATGGGATCCGCATCTTTGTGATCCGTTCTTTGAAAAGAGCCGTTCAAAAGACTGGCTCATTTGGCTCTTTTTAAATATTTATTCAGTTTTAAGAAGACAGTGTCTGTAAACTCAATGCTATCCCAGAAATCCTTCCTGTAATATGCAAATTTGGCTGTCCAATCAGAGGCGGCCAAATTTGCATATTACAGGAAGGATTTCTGTCTCTCTGATTAGAGTTGTAGACTAACTCAAGCAGTAAATCACTTCACTCATGGTTCTCTTGCTAGCTCTGCTTTGCAATAAAAAAAAAATAAATAAAAAAAATAAAAAAAACATTGGTACAAAGCAAGCCCATTCACTTTTCTATGCTGATCAGAGAATTACAATGGTTTCTCATGTGACGAAAATGTGCGATTCGTGATTAAATATTTTAATTGCTTGACAGCACTAATTATTATTATTAGAGACACTACATGCTGAATTCAGAAACAAGGTAAATAATAAATGTGAACGTGAGCTATAGATATTTATGCTCAAATCCACTCAAAGTAGGGGGCGGGGCACCATCATGCTGTGTCAAGACAAGAACTTTTCTGAGAAATAACGCGGACGTCTGCATCATGCGGGATTTGTGGGCGGGATTTGCGGGCGGGAGCGGGACTGAAAATCATAATTCTTTGTGGGTGCGGGCAGGAGCGGGACTGAAAATCATAATTCTTTGCAGGCACGGGCGGGAGTGGGACTGCACAATGCGGGCGCGGGAGGGAGCGGGACTGAAAAATCCGACCCTCGCAGACCTCTATCCTGGACTTCCTGACTGAGAGACCTCAGTCAGTCCAGATTAGGAGCAGAACTTCCAGCACCACCATACTGATCACTGGGCCCCCCAGGGCTCTGTGCTCAATCCACTGCTGTTTACTCTGCTGACTCACGACTGTGCAGCAATGCACAGTTCAAATCATATCAAGTTTGCTGATGACACGACTGTGGTGGGTCTCATCAGTAAAAACGATGAGTCAGCATACAGAGAGGAAGTGCAACGGCTATCAGACTGCTGCAGAGTCAATAACTGGTCTCTGAACATGGACAAAACAAAAGAGATGGTTATTGACTTCAGAAAAACACTGAGTGACCACTCTCCACTGCACATCGACAGCTCACTATCCTTGTTTTATGTTTGACATGAAGAACTTCCCTCATCCTGTCAGTGGTTTCCCTTTGGCTTTGACCACTGGCATTCATCCTGGCATCAAATGATACACCTGGAAACCCATCACGTCTGGTTGTGTTTAGATACTTTTGTTGCAGTTTCCATAACTGAGCTTTTGTACAGGACAGGGCAGTTAACCCTGAGCCCAACCCCCTAACCTGGAGGGCCAGGTGCTGCCTTTTGTCTGACCTCTCCCCTGTAACCTGCCTGGAATGGTTGGACCTGCCAGGGACCTAAGCCCCAGCTGGTATAGCTCACAGGCTTCTTGAGGCACTCAAGCCTTCTCACCGCGACAAGGTAATAGCATGGGGAGGGTGTATATGACGAAGTGACAGGAATTCTGTAATTTAATAAAATATCTGAATTTTCTGTGCATGTCAGCAGACAGTGGTTTGCTAGAAAACAGTGATTCCACAGCAGTGGTTATATGAATTGGAGGCTAATATTAACTCGTAATACAACCACTAGTGGGCGCATGCTTGAAAACCTGTTTGTTCAGAAGCACCCTCTAGTGGGATCACTGCCAATCCCAGAAGGGGGACCTCTCACACCCTTTAATCCAAAAACAAAACTAAGTAACACATAACCATAAAAGGGTACCAACGTTATAAGCACTAATACTGCTACAAAACACATAATTTCATACTCCTGTGTCCTACAGTTCACTAGAAAACAATCAAAGAAAAAAACTCATACGCCCTCTGCTGTGTGCATTTTAAATCATGCATGGTCATTTAAATCCTCCATTTAAACATGCTTTCATTGCCAGAATGTCTAATGTTTTGTAATAAAAAAAAAATTTTCTACCCAAAGAACTAAATGATAAGACTGGATCGCTTAACTGATGACATAATAGTAGTTTATTTGTTTTGTAGCTGCCATCAGAGTAAGTCATACAATTTAAGTTAATTTAATTTCAGTTAAACATAAGAATAATTTGTTTGGATGAAATATTTTTGTTAATCAACACGAATATAACCAAGTATACACATAAAAACAAGTTAAAAGAACCATGTAATATCTTGATAGTGGAACAAATGTTTTGTGTTGATGTGGGTGGGGTTGTTATTGTTGGTTGCACACTAAACAGGACCACGAATGGTAATAAAGTTTGGTTCAACAGAGGATGATCATTAAAAGTTACTAAATGTATTAATGTTCAGGAAGACTAGAACAAAGTGAAGGTTTATAAAGCTGGAGGTTTCCTTTCTTACCCCCTTGAGCTAATACAGCCAATGAGGTATGCAGGTGGATTTTTATTTCTACATGTTTGTAACTATTTGATATGCTAATAGCTGATATGCTAGTGGAGTTCATGTGATAGCTGCATGTTAACACACCTATGTTTCTCACTGCTAATTATCCATTGGTAATTATCCAATAGTAGCTTATGGTCTTCAAAGTTAAAGGATTATATAAGCTGTATTTTGCGTTTGTGACATATCTGTTTAATGGTAAATTATTATTCTCTATGAGAATTTGTGTCAGACTAAATTTATGATGTGTATGTTCTTTATCTAGTTCTCATGGCATGCTGATGGCATGGATATGCAAAATAAATGCCTCTAACCAGAAGAACAACTTGTGTTCATGATTTAACTGGAGGGAATAATGTTTATTCACCTAATCCTAGAACGTGTGTCTTTTTTTATCCATAAAATATGAGCATCATCTTCTCAAGTTCATAGCAATCACAAAAAGGTTTTTTTATAAACGTGCCTGAATATTCAAAGCGACAAATGTATTTTATGAGTCTGCACAGTTAATTTTCGGGAAGAAGCCTTTGTCACATGCACACTTCAAGCACAGCGAGATTCATCCTCTGCACTTAACCCATCTGAAGCAGTGAACACGCGTGCGTGCACACACCCAGAGCAGTAAGCAGCCATAATACAGTGCCCGGGGAGCACTACCCCCCCTCCCCACCCACTAGGCTAGTGTTTCTCAACCACTGGGCTTCAAAAATTAGCTTCAACTTGGAAAAAAAATTTCACGGCCCACTAGATGGTGCTTCGCAGCCCATTAGCTGTAACCCATGAATTTTTTTTTCCCCAAGTTGAAGCTAATTTTTGTCGAGTACAATTGCTGGTTTAGGGTTATATCCGCCTCATTAGATACGCAAGACATGAAGTGGGGGACAGCACGGTGGTGTAGTGGTTAGCACTGTCGCCTCACAGCAAGAAGGTCCTGGGTTCGAGCCCAGTGGCTGGCGAGGGCCTTTCTGTGTGGAGTTTGCATGCTGTTCGCATGGGTTTCCTCCGGGTGCTCCGGTTTCCCCCACAGTCCAAAGGCATGCAGATTAGGTTAATTGGTGGCTCTAAATTGACCGTAGGTGTGAATGTGAGCGTGAATGGTTGTCTGTATCTATGTGTTAGCCCTGCGATGATCTGGTGACTTGTCCAGGGTGTACCCTGCCTCTCGTCCATAGTCAGCTGGGATAGGCTCCAGCTTGCCTGTGACCCTGTAGGACAGGATAAGTGGCTACAGATGATGGATGGATGGATCGGTGAATGGACATGAAGCAGTGGTCAGCTAAGCTCACTTTTCACAAAGTGTTACTATCACTAAGGTCTCATCTCATTATCTCTAGCCGCTTTATCCTGTTCTACAGGGTCACAGGCAAGCTGGAGCCTATCCCAGCTGACTACGGGCGAAAGGCAGGGTACACCCTGGACAAGTCGCCAAGTATCGCTAAGGTACCTTACTAATTGTTAAAATGCCCTACACTTGCATTGTTTTGGGCTGTTTGAATCAAACAAGCCGTGAAACTGATAACAGTTTCTTCCATATTCCTGGTGAAGTGATAAAGGATGAAAGGGTAAAGGATTTTACCAAAAGATGATGAGAAAGGTGGGTGTTGAACCTTTTGCTGTGATGGAAAGGAGACAAGTTGAAGAACATTCAAGTTTGCAGTGATCACGAAAGGTTTGTAAATTCCTCCGTTTGGATTTGCAAATCACTTTTCTCGCCATTTTTCATTATTTCATGATGTTTTGAAGTTCAGGAGATGCTTAAGTCTTCAGATGTATTTTTGTTTACTGTTTAATCGTGGTCACCATATTGTAAATTAATGTGTATATAATACATGTAATACCCAGGTCTTTAAAGGAGTTTTTGTGGATCTTTATGAATGATTTACCTGGAAGAGAAGAGCAGGGAGGATTGAGAATCAAGCGGCTGTGGTTTGTTTACACCCGATACTAAAACTTGTAGCGTCCTAGCAATCATTGCAAAGACACATACAAAAAGCCCAGATATACCAACTTACCTGGGCATAAATTATACCGGATTTATCTTGTTGTATCCTGATCCCCAGATCTTTAACCCAGCCACATATAAAAAATTGTAGGTCTCCATGCTCTTCCAGGTTTTCACTTGTTTGTCCGTGTAGAATGATGTCTGCAGCGCCAGGAAGTTTGAGATGTCGGGGAACTCAACGGATGGATAATTTTCTAACTCATTGGAAAAATCCTTATTTGTTAGCATGTAAGGATCTATCATATTGAGTGGTTTCTATAGCCACTTCTTATGAGTGTATTTCTTGGTTTTAATAACTTGCTTGTTTGCTGTATACAAACATGACAAGTTCTTGTGTTAATCGACCAGACTCTATTTTTGGATCATTAATCCCTTTTGGCTGAGAATGTCCTACATGCATGGTTTTATGTTGGCTTCTGGCACATCCATACAGTTTTAAATACTGTAGCAACCCTTGGATCCCAAAGAGAGTCTCGACTGATGCTCAAGGTGTATTTTATTTTACTTGCAGCAAAGTCAGTCCAACATCACCCATAGCACCGTGAAAACTATATCATGGTATACAAAACAGCAAATCACCATACCGTTCTCACAGGTACATTTCTTAATTGAGACATCAATATTAAAACAAAGGCATTCACATTTGGTTCCAACACTTGATACAAAGTTACAAAAACTTCAAACAAAACATACCTCACTGCACTCACCAAGGATGCAACATATAATCATTTCTCTTCTGTTGTAAAACAGGCGTCAAAATATCCTTTTCTTTTGCAGTGAAGCTTGAGTGGTGAAGCATGGACATCAAGCCTTCCTAGCTCAAGCTCAAACAAAGCAGCTTCTTAATTGATCACACCTGGTTGCTACCTTTACAGGTCTCCCTCTTGTGGAGCTACGGTGTCACTTAAAGGACAAACAGCACCCCAAGTCCATACAAATCCACACACATACAATACTCACTCAACCTCATAGCCCAACCATTCTAAAGCACAAACAGAAATTTGATTAAATCTTATATTCGTAAATAACATAAAATACAAATGAAAACACATTTATGTAAGTTTTACTCAAGAGAATAACAAAACACTTACAAGGACTAGTGTGGTCCTTTACAAATACAATACCTACAATTAAAAAAGTTTTTTTTAAATTAAATTTATTTAATTCCTGGGCTCCCATCTGTAACAGGGAATGATGTTATATTCCATTAATACACTTTACAATAGATTATTAGATTCAAATAGAATAGATGAGCCAAAATAATTGAGGATCTTTTTTTTTTAATGGGCCCCAACTCATTACAAGCATGAATAGGTGGGCTTTAACAAGGAAAACATTGAGAACCCCTGCACTAGGGCATGCAGTGGCTTCCCCTGGCATGTCTAGGAGGTAATAGCAGCACATTTCAAGCACAGTGAATGTAACAGATGTGTCTACAGATGTTTTAATACCAAAATACCCACTATATGAAAACTACTGTGTAAAACTTGTAAATCTTTGTCTATCTGCTTCAAAATTTATTCATAATCTGTCAAGATATTGTTGAATCAGGAAATGTAATTTTTAGATTGTGAGGCCACTCAAAACCCAGTCCGATACTCCATATTATAAAAAGCATTTATGATTTTTATGACTTTATTTTTATTTCTGCTCTGAAATTAAATCTAAAATGAACATAATAAAATATTTAAGTGACTGCAGTTGATGGCCCAAGTGTATTCTGTAATTTAATTCATGAATGATTGTTATGCAATTTGTAGAACCACAGATGCTCAAGGTTTAATTGAAACAGTCAAATATAGGTCAAAATTATCAATGTACCCATCTGCACGAAGTTAAAAATAAAAATTTTAAGAATTGATTTTTTTAAAGCGATACATGTGATATTTTCAGTACTGTCATTAAGGACAGGAATATTTTTTAAACTATCATACAGGTGATTGTCATAGTTTTAAGAAATGTCATGCCAAACTATGACCTGTGTAGTATACTTTAAAGGACATCAGAGGCACCATTTTAGTTATTTTAAAAGTGAAAAAAAAAAATGGTGTAACATAGTTGGCATAGTTTACTTTTGCGTAATTTTTTTGTCTGTTTTTCTTTTTTATTTGTTGAGCAAATATTTCAGTTTTTGAATTTCTCTGTGTAATTTTGAGTTTTCTCTCCTGATCTTATTTAATGCCTTCAGGCTAAGATAGTTCCAACTTATCAACAGTATGTGACATGTGCTACCAGACATGACAAAATTATTGACCTCTATTATGGTAAAGAATGAATGCAAAGCATACAAAAAAAATCCACCTCTTAGTTCGGCAGACCATAATATTGTCCATCTTATCCCTGCTTACTGCACGAAACTGCAGAGAGAGGGTGTGGCTAAGCAGCAGGTGAAAAGGTGGAATGATGCTGTGGTTGAAACTCTACATGGCTGCTTCAATTATACAGAGGTGTTAATTCAGGAGAGTAGCCTTGAGGAAGCTACTGAGGTGGTTACTTACTATATCACCTTTTGTGAGGAGATGATTGTCCCCACAAAAACTGTTAAGGTATTTTCCAACAATAAGCCTTGGATTACAAAAGCCCTGAAATCAAATCTGAATGAAAAGAAAATAGCATTCAACTCAGGAAATAAAATTGAATCTAAGCTCATTCAAAATACTGTAAATTGAACAAACAAATAAAAGCAGCAAAGAGAGGCTATAAGGAGAGAGTCAAGAAACTCTTTCAGGAAGGCAAAGCCAAGGACGCCTGACAAGGCATTAAAATACTGGCCGGTCTCCCAAATAACAGCTTAGCATCATCCATTACTGGGACAAAAAGCTGCGTCAATACGGCAGAGGATTTCAACCAATTCTACTGCAGATTTGACCAGTCTGATTATTCACAGGAGAGGAGCTAATAGCTGAGCTCACTCCAGTAATACCCATTCAAGTAAACCTGGTAGAACTCCTGCTGAAGAGGATGAAGACGAACAAAGCACCAAGACTGGACCAGATCTGTGGCCACTTGCTGAAGACATGCTGCAGCCAGCTGGCCAGTACCTTCTGTGATCTCTTTAATTGCTCTTTGGAAGAACATTCAAATCCATCAGTACTGAAATCTTCAATCATCTGTGCAGTAGCCAAAAAAGAGCAACTACACCTGTGATAATGATTATCGACCTGTGGCATTAACAACCCTGGTTATGAAAGGTTTTGAGAGGCTTATTCTTTCCCAGCTTCAGGAGGAAGTCAATAGGTATGCTGACCCCTTTCACTTCACATACAAACAGCACAGAGGTGTGGATGAGCATTAATTTTGGTGCATTATTTTGCTATACTTATCTTGAGAAGCCCAAGTCATTTGTTCAACTAGTGTTTGTGGACTACTCAAGTGCCTTTTAATACTGTGCAACCCCACCTGATGGGATGGAAACTGCTCCAGATGGATGTTAACCCACACTTGATTCTCTGGGTCCTTTCATTTTTGAGAGATAGACACCAGAGGGTCCGAGTTCATGATTATCTCAGTTCATCTAAGAAAATCTCTACAGGAATTCCACAAGGTTCTGTAATTTCACCAGTTCTGTATACACGATACACAAATGACTGCAGGAACACTCATCCAGGTATAACATACATTAAATACTCTGACACTGTGATCATGGATACCACCAACTCACAGGAACAGTTACAGACTAAGATGGATATGTTTGGAGAGTGGTGCAGGCAGATCTGCCTTGACCTCAACATTGCCAAGACAAAGGATTTGGTTGTTGACTTTTGTAAAGAACCTCCCAGTACCCCCACTCTGTCAGTCAACAACCAGCAAATAGATAGGGTCAAGTCATATAGATATATTGAGACAACAATTAATCTCAGACTCACCTTCCAACCAAACAATGAAAGCATCTTTTCTAAGTGTCAGTAGTGCCTTTTCTTCCTGAGGAAACTTCACAGACTCCAGGTCCACCAAGATAGTTAGATAGTTATACTTTATTTCGGTGTCACTCCACAACACACAATAAAAATACAATACAGAGGTATATAAATACAACATTCAGTCAAATTACCCCCCTCCCTTTGACAAAAATAAGACGTATTGGGGACCACTCAAAAAGAGTTGTGAGACACCAACTAAAAAATCATTAAAAAAAATTGTATAAAAACGTACAATATGGTACCAAGGAGACAAAGCACAAACGGTTGTTTTATAAATTGGAACTTGTAAAAAACAGTCTTCTATTTAGAATGAGGTAGCAGGCTTTGGCACATTCATTGATGCAATATTTACCAGATAAAATTACACACAATTTATTTGTATCATCAAAATCATTAAAATTAACAATATGCTTAGATAATGTATGAAATGGTTCATCACGAATGTCCACATAGATGTCAGAGTGTAAAAGAACATGGGCTTCTGATTCAATGGAGCCATTATTACATACTGTACAATAACGTCTGTCCACTAGGGTGTTTGTATATCTACCAGTTTCTATTGCTAAAGGAGCAACTCCACATCTGAATTTAGCAAAGGCACTTCGACGCTGTCTTGATAATATATTTTGTACATAGGGCTCTGTCTCAAATGTATCCTTAAAAAGGCGGTAAGTGCGAAGTTTGTTACCCTCTGGTTTATTTATTAACTGTAACCATGATTCCTCGTCTGCCTTTGACACTGCCATATCAAAACACTTAAGGTCATTACGAGAATAAACCATATCTGTACGAGCAAGGTGAGAAATTCATGGAGCTAAAAAGCATTTAGCTATAATTGAACCTAGAGTTCTATTCGCATGCAATGCTAAATGCTTAACAGTTTCATTATAATCTAGAAATTCTGTTAACATCAAACCCAGGTATTTGTACTCTTTAGCTGTTTCCAAAGAAAACAAGCCACAGGAGAAACTAAACTCAGACAGGGGCATTGATGGATTTCTAAAACGCACCACCTTAGTTTTTTCAGGATTCACGTTCAATTTCCAGGCCTGACACCAGCTATGAGCGACACTGAGCATCTCCTGAAGCCCCTCCTCAGTTTCAGAAATCAAAATGATGTCATCTGCATATAACAATATGGATATTTTTTCATCATCAATAGAAACACCTTTACCCAGGGCCTTAATAGCTAAAGACAGATCATTTATATACATGGCAAACAGGATGGGAGATAAAATGCATCCTTGTTTAACTCCAATATTGACTGGGAACCAATCTGTGAAACATCCATTAACCCGAACACAGCATTTGACGTTCTCATACAAGGCAATAAGACAATTCAAAATATTGCCATGTAAGCCTAATGCACACAGCTTATTCCAGAGCATGTTTCGGTCTATATGATGAAAAGCTTTAGAAAAATCAACAAAAGAACAAAAAGTAGCTTTCTTCAACTTTTTCCTTGTGTCTATAATTGTAGTTAAGGTAACAATATGATCAAGGCAGCTCCGTTTCTTTCTAAACCCATTTTGCTCATCTGCTATAATATCATTAGCCTCTGCCCATTCTACAATACAATTATACAGCACAGAACAAAACAGTTTATATACAGAAGATGTTAAAGTAATTCCCCGGTAACTGAGAGGTATTCTGTTATCTTTTGCCCCAGCTTTGGGGGCGGGGTTAATAATACCATATTTCCAGAGCTCTGGCACCACACCATTTAAAAAACAATAATTAAAAAAACCTATATAAAATATACAACGTGTTACCATTTTTTAATACATCAACTGGCACTCTGTCATATCCATAAGCTTTACCTTTCTTAACTGCTTGCAAAACCCCTATAACCTCATGCTCTGTAATCTGCTGGTTCAGGAAGGAATCCTGGTTATTATGTGCATATACAGTAACTAACTGTGGTACAGGGGTCACTGTGGTTGTTAGAGCGAAACAGGCTAGCAAACTCACCTCTCCAGAACTCTAAAACAGCATATCTATCGGACTGTACAGACCCATCAGGCCTCAAAACCTCCCAGGGAATCCCACAGTGACGTTCACTGCCAACACCGAGCTGATTAGCCTGCTGCCAGAAGGCCCCAGGGGTTGTTACTCACTAGTTCTAAGATATTTTCCTGCTGTACTGTCCAATACCATCTTTTAGCAGCTTGGACTGAACGGTCGAACTGCTTCTGTATGTCCTTCATTACAGCTTTAGCCTGCACCTTTACTGGACCAGGGGGGCAAGATGTCCATTCCTTCTCTGCTGAGCATAGAGCCTTCCATAAAAAGGAGTGTTGCTCTGTCCACCAGACCTTTCTACTCCTCCTTTTTTTACCAAAGTAGCCATGTTGAATAATGACATCTCTGTGAGGTATCTGTTCTCGCATCTCCTTTTTTACAATGTCACAGAACTGAGTATACACAGCATCCACAGCAAGCTGACTGGCTGCAGAGGCCCCTAACTTGCTACACAGTCCCTCAATGCTGTTTGACATGTGACACTTGATAGAAAATGGTCAGGAATGCTGGATAAATTAAAAACAGTGAACGAGACCAAATCTTCATTCCTTTGGTTGGTAAACAGGAAAGGAGATGTTAGTCCAGCAGGAAAGGCCATAGAACATGTTAGACAAGAGTGGTCAGGGATAACTCTGGATGTATCAATAGTGGAGACACAGCCTGCCTGTGTGAAGAGATCCTTACTCCTAATTACACTAAAATCACTAAACCAGTGCAAAATTTCATAAGGCACTAATATGTAGTCAACCACAGACAGCCCCTTAGATGACACACATGTAAAATCATCTCATTATCTCTAGCCACTTTATCCTGTTCTACAGGGTCGCAGGCAAGCTGGAGCCTATCCCAGCTGACTACAGGCGAAAGGCGGGGTACACCCTGGACAAGTCACCAGGTCATCACAGGGCTGACACATAGACACAGACAACCATTCACATTCACACCTACGGTCAATTTAGAGTCACCAGTTAACCTAACCTGCATGTCTTTGGACTGTGGGGAAAACCGGAGCATCCGGAGGAAACCCACGCGGACACGGGGAGAACATGCAAACTCCGCACAGAAAGGCCCTCGCTGGCCACAGGACTCGAACCCGGACCTTCTTGCTGTGAGGCGACAGCGCTAACCACTACACCACCATGCCACCCATGTAAAATCATTATTATGGTAATTTCTCCCATTTAGAATACAACAATTTGCACTGATAAGAAACTGAACAAGTAATTCTCCATATGAGTTAGATAAAACATCCACTATATTTCTTTCTTCTATTGCATCCACCCCCTCAATGTAATCCTGTACATTTGCACAACGGCTGTTAAAATCACCCATAATGCAAAAGGGACCAAGTTTCTGAAATCTAAATACGTCTGAAAGAAGACTCTCATAAAAGTCTGCTGCATCCACCTGGCTGGTGGAGTTGCCTGGGGGTAAATAGCAAACAGCAACAGAAAACACTTGGTTTACACAGAGGTGGGACTTAGCAGACAGTTTCAACCACAGTATACCTTCTACGGAGTCATCAAGAATTTCACAGTTGTAATCCATACACATTCTGTCACTAATAAAGAGTCCCACTCACCCTGATCCAGAGCGAGCCCAATGATGCAGTCTGGTTCTGTTTTGCCCAAACCACCTGTATCCAGCAACAGATGCAACTTGAACGCCAGTCAGATGAGTTTCTGCCACTCCCATTATATCAACGCCCAGATGCTTTATACCCTGTGAACGTGTTTTATTATTTTCTGATGATATATCAATGTTTCAGCTTTGTACGTTCCAAAACCCGCATAAGACCTAGCTCCGAGCTGCTTCCCCCACCGCAGTATTGCTGCGTATTGGCCGGGTAGTAGGAACAACATGTCCGCCTCGAACAGCGAGTTTGTCCGTTCCGATTTCCTTTAAAATCGCATGGAAGCTAGACTCAGTAGCTCGCTGTTCATGGGCAATGTCATGATTAATATACACCTTCTTGTACTCCGCGTGTTTATGTAACGTTGCTTTTTTGCTCATTACAGATTTATTGTGTTCATGACAGCTAAATTTAGCGATTATGACCCCCAGTTTGTCATTACGTGATTGTTTGTTTCCTTTCAGCAGAAACACACTCAACGTCTTTGATTTTAAGTCCGTCTTTAATAAGGCAGTTCACAGAGTTCCGCGTGACTTCATTCACTCTGTGTGGGAGATTTCTAATCACCACATTAAGCGCTAAATCACTCCTCACTCCAGGTGCACTCGGACCCGGTGCCGCAACCGCGGTGTCTTCCAAAACTTTCAAACGTGCATTAAAGTCACCAACCTCTGAGCTCAACTGAGGGTCCAAGAGAGGGTAGTCCTTCACGATCGCCTCCAAGTTAGTAATATGACTGTAGAGTTCCACAATGTCTTCCTTAAACTCTTGCCAGATTATCTTCATTTTACGGAAGCTGAGAGAGGCCCGTCATATAATCCTTTTTTTTATTCACCTTATCCCGAGATAACGACATAATTAATGAGGCCCTTCATATAATCCTTTTTTTAAATTCACCTTGTTATCCCGAGATAACGACATAATTAATTCAGGATCTCGAGAAAACAACACAACTAATTCGAGATCTCGAAAAAACAAAACCGTTATTTCGAGATCTCGAGAAAACAAAACAATTATTTCATGAGCTGAGAAATGGTTCATTCAGGTACGCCAAGAGACTTGTGATATGCTGACTTTGGGGCAATTTCTCATTCTGTATAGACACAACTTTGGTCATTAGAATGTCTGGAATAATCGATCACCTAATAAGACAATATTTTGATCAGGGGTTGACACAGGGAGAGATTGCATTAAGTCTTTTAATAAGGGATAATTTCAAAATTATTAATAATTAAATATGTCCGCCAATTTCTAAGTCTTCGTTGTCTGACCCACAGGGGGCGCAGCTCTGCTAGAAATCTCAGCTGTTTTCTCGAGATCACGGAATAATTGTTTTGTTTTCTCGAGATCTCGAATTAGTTGTGTTGTTTTCTCGAGATCCTGAATTAATTATGTCGTTATCTTGGGATAACAAGGTGAATAAAAAAAGATTATATGAAGGGCCTCTCGCGGTTTCCGTACCATTTTCTCTCGAACAGCAGCTGTCACTTTATCTGCAATCGTTTCCTCTAAACTTCTGATATTGTTGGAAACTCTACTTTCCATACTCTCAATCGCATGATGTCATCATATTTGTTAGAATCATCCTCTTTATTAGTTTGAGAGCGCAGAGAAGCCGGCTTTTTGCTGCTCGCGGCCATTTTGCTATGTCCAATGAGTCCTGATAGCTTTTTAGAAATGTTTTATCAAATCTGTAATTACTTTCAATATTCCAGCCTGGTTGGGGTCACTATCTAACATTCATTGCAACTTACTGAACAAAATCACAACATTGAGCAGTAAAATGATTGGATTGGAGCAGGAACCACTTATCAACATCTACAATTGGAAGGACTAAATTAAAAGGAACACAAATAGCCTTTGGCACAACACACACAAACTGCACAGTCAATACTGTCTTATTTTTTTCGCGGTCCGGTTTCCATCTAATTCTGCGCTCTGATTGGCTGGCGAGCAGGTCCTATGATACGGACCCCAGTTACGGACCTCTGATGACTCGCTTGTTCACAGCAACAACAAACATAGTAGCAATTTTTGTCAACATTTATTTTCGCATTTCTCAAGGGAATAGCATTAATTTTACATCATGGATAGTGATAACAGTGTTCACAGCGAAAGCGAGTTTTACTACCCTGAGGAAGACGAAATAAAAGAAAACATTTCAGGAGAAAGCTAAAAACCTGTAACTGTTGCTAACGCTGAGCAAAAACACGGCTGAATCTTGAATGACTCAATTTTGTATAAATAGGGGACTACATAGGCGGCAAAATTTAGTTTTTTTCCTGCCATGGAAGTGCACTTGTATACTGAGGAGGAACCAATTTGCATTAGAGCTGTGAATAAGGATTCAAAATGGCAGCTCGCCTCGGCTTTGTTTTCCCTTTCGGGCGCTCTCATTTTCTTTTAGAATTTGCTAAAGAAAAAAATAAATATGTTATTTTCCAGCTTAAGGTCGGTCCGTATGGTGAAATACCGTGACCTCGGCCTTGAATGCTGACCTCAGCCCAGAGGGCCTCGGTCAGTACTTTCAAGACCTCGGTCACGATATTTCACGATATGGACCTCCTAGCTGGTAAATAACATATATATTTATCTTCAGGTCAGAGATACAGATCACTCACCTTCAGGACTAAGAAAGCCATGTCAAGTTTTGTGTCTACAGCTATTAGACTTATAAATGTTTGAACACCATTTTTTAATACCAATATTTTAATACTCTTTTATTTATTGCATTTTATTTGTTAAAGCTTTATTTACCATTCTTAATTGTTCCATGGGGTATGTTGTATGTGATGTGTATGGATAGGTGAATTAGATATGCACTGATGCTTTTCACATATGAAGTTCCTAACAGAAAAAATTTAAATTGAAATTTTTCTAACTTTTTCTGTCTGAAGTGAACAAAATAAATTAATTTACAAATAAGGTACTGTGTGTATATGAATGGAAACCTTTTACTTTGTTACACAGTTTTCTTGTTGAATACATAAACCTGTTTCTGTCTTGCTATCACAAATCTCTACCTGTGGCTGATGGACAACTTGGCTGTCTGGTGATGCAGTTAAGCTGTCAAGCCTGCACTTCCTTTCACTATGTTTCTGCTGTGCTTTCTTCCAATAGGCCCTCTTTCTTCTTTTTTTCTCTCCCACTGTTTTGACCTTTTCCTGAGCTATTGCCATGTCTCACTCTGCTTCTTCAGATACGCTGCCCTTCTTGCTTGATCTGCTACCTGATGATCCCTGTATCTCAGATATTTCTCAGCTACTGATATTTAAAACAAGTGGATTTTTAAAGAAAATGTGTTGAGGGAGAAAGGGAAAGTGTGACCTTATGTATAATGTGCAGAGTTCATAAAAGTACACATTCTTTACATAAGTAGAAGTACAGATACATGTGTTAAAAAGAGTAGAAGTACTGATTCAACTTCTTTATTCAACTAAAAGTGCAAAAGTACAGGCTCTAATATACTCAGGTAAAAAGTAACTCTCTGAAGGACTGGCTATTTTTGTGCAAAGCTAACTGAACCTCAAGTAATAGACCCCTTGCATTGACATCACATTTACATTAGCGACTGTTGCTACTAGGCCTGTCGCGATATTCAATATACCGACTTATCGTACGGTAAATGAAAATGAACTCGGTAATTTTTTTTTAACCGCGATTTTGGCATTTACGCGCTGTACATCTACATAGGGAAGTTGCCAGAGTATTAGCTTGACCCATTGGCTGAATAAAACACCACGCTGTTTTCTATTGTCTCACGCGGCTCTCTGTCAGAGGCGGGGCCTCCCAGCATGCAACAGTTATCCAGCCAGGGTATCCATTGAATGGGGTAAAGACAACAACACGTTGCTCTGTTGTACAGACCATAGGCGTAGAATTGGGTATGGAAGTGTCCCTACTAATATCAAATGACAGCTCATATGTCCCTACCAATATTTCTGATTGAAGAAAAAAAAATCGCGCTCCGCGCGCGGTACACAAATGGTTACTGTAGGTTTCCACTGGGCGAAACCACGCAAAATTTGCTCATGAATATTCACTCTAGGGGCGTGGTCACGAAAACAGCAAGCAGTTAAGCTACCATGTTAATTAGCAAGTGCAGTTGCAGTGCAGTGACCGGCTGCTAGCTAGCAAACTGTCCTTGAGGAATGTAACGTTAGATTAGCTTGTAAAATGAATCAGTTAACAACAGTTCGTATTCAGTGTGTAAAAATGACAACATACGAATATGACTGTTTTCTAAGATTGTGTGGCATGTAAATAACAATCTTACTTGATTACAACAAATGGTGTTCATTAAGGTCACAAAGACATTATTAAATCATATCAAATTGTGCTAATGTTGGCTAATATTGCACCGAGTCTCGCTTGTGAAGTGCCTGCAAACTTTAATAACCCGCTAACCCTTAATTTGAAGTGCTTCAGTTAAGACCTACAGAGCCCTGACCAAGTTCATGTAACATGCCACATGTAAAGAACAACCCGATGGTGATGTGGACATTGTTCGTGGCCCAGATACCTTTTAATCAAATAAAACATTTTCACGTAATAAGCATAACAGCCTCCACCTTCTTGATCAGAAATTTTTGGTTCCTCCCGCCTCTCTTGAAAACGTCACATACCGAGTACATGCGTACGCTGAACTGACTGGTTTTCGAGGGGGTTCATTTGAAAGCGGTAGGCTAAAAACTTTTCTCTGTAGAAACCTGTCTCTCCCTCCCCTCTCTGCTCTGGGCTCAAGAAGATAACAAAAGGGCAATAATATATAAAAACAACCAATCAGATACATTCTGTTGCCAAGTAAAATTGTAACCTTTCAACGTGTCAAAGTTCTAGAGACCTTGTCCTGTTTTACCATTAGATCAGTCAAATATCAGCTTAAACTAGCATTCTAAAGCTAGTTAAAGATCACATAGAAGCTGGCCTACTCCACCTACCAGCCTAATGTAACGCAGTGTTTAAGGCTCTGTATGTGTTTTACTTCCATTTATGAGAGAAAGCAACATACACCCTCCCAACAGCCAATGCGTTATTTGCTTGTAAAACACATTTGCAAATTGGTAGAATGAGTTAATCATCACATGCAAGACTTGCAGTTAATCAAATGAATTGCATATTATTATTATTATTATTATTATTATTATTATTATTACAGTTTTATTCAGAATTACTACAGTTATGAACTTCAAATTTTAAAAGTCTGGACTTTGGAGAGATGATGGATACTCTTTTGGTGGAACACAACAGAGCAAAATATTGTGACCCTCTAATGTTGACCTGAAGTTGGCATCACTGGGGGTTGGCATTGGGTTTTTGTCCCCACCAATGTTAATACCAAACCTACACCCTTGCCTACATGTTATCTCGTTCTAATTGTTACTTTTATCCAAATGACAGCTGGCAATATGTTGTTACTTTGCACTTTTTGTTTATCTGGGTACTAATCTTTGAGAAACTGGATTGGCAGAATGTTGCCTGTGAAGAAAAGTGTCTTTTTATTACCCTGTGCCAAGTTAATATTTACTTAAGTGCAATTTTCAAGAGCCATAGATTGTATTTTATTTATTGTTTTTGCTGTGAGTGGTTTTGTTTGATTGTTTTATTTCTTTAGGTTATTTATTTGTATTTATATATTATTTTACATTCCACTGTTGAATTGAATAACTTGACTTAATTAAAGTTTACTGTTCTTTGAAAGGGTGTATTTGCATGATCATTATTATTTTACTAGTGGCATAAAATTGTCTTGAAAAAATGTCAACAATAATATCGTTTATCGCAATAAATTCTGAGACTATATCGTCCAACAAAATTTGTTATCGTGACAGGCCTAGTTGCTACCCTTGTCTTGGGGGACAAGCAAACTTTGAAGACAAGTGATATTGAAGATGTCAGATGTCTGTAGTTCAAAGAAAACTACAGCTAAAAAAGCTTTACTACTGGATTACTTGGATGATGTAAGTCAGAAAGAAGCAAAGGATAGCTATACACAGAAATTAGAGTTTATTATTTATGATCTGTACAAAATTCCTTGAAATGATTGGAGTGATGTAGATTTATGGCTTACATAGATGTTGGAATGCACCTTCTCACTGCATTTTCTCTGTTTTAATAAAAAAAAAATCATTTGCTGAAAGAGAAGAGCAGGGAGGCTTGAGAATTGAGTGTGTTTTGCTTACACCCAATACTAAAACTTGTTGCATCCTAGCAACCACCGCAAAGACGTACAAAAAACCCAGAAATACCTACTTACCTGGGCATAAACAATACAGGATTAATCTTGTAGTGTCTGTATCCCCAGATCTTTAACTCCTTTTTATAAAAAGTTGTACACCTCCACGGTCTTCCAGGTTTTCATCTGTTTGTCTGTGTACAACGATGTCTGTAGTACCAGGTAGTTTGAAATGTCGGGGAACTCAACGGATGGATGATTTTTCAAATCATCGGAAAAATCCTTCTTTTCTAGTGCGTAAGGATTTATCCCATTGCAAAGAGCAGCTTTCTGAAGGTATCTTGACTGTGCATTGGCCTCTAAACTGCAAAAATAGTTGTAAATGGTTTCACTAGCTATTTGCATGCTGGCAGCCAAGTTGGTTTGCCTGATCACCACTTCATTCAATGGAAGTAAACTCGCAAGCAAAAGTCATGTGATTGAGTCCAACCTATATTCTATTCCAGGTTAACCACTCGCAAAGAATGACCAAAAACCCTTTAACTCCATGGATTGTCAGTGAAAAAAAAAGGCAAGATCGTGGCCGCACACTGTGACTTTATGGCAGGCCGTGGAGACAGCTGTTCTCACATAGCATTGTTGCTGTGGGCTATCAAAGCTGGAGTGAAACAAAGGGATTCGCTGATAGTTACAGATAAAAAGGCATACTGGGTTCTTCCTACTGCTGTGAAAAATCTCCTACTCCCAGATCAGAGATATTTCCTTCCTAAAGAAATGCCCAAGTCAAGTTCCTAAACCACAATCAGAAGTTCAAGACAAAGTTCCAGGGAGACAGTAATACCTTTTATCTTTTTCTCTATTTGAATGATTGGAACAAGCAAAAACAGTGCAAAAATGAACCATATTTCAGACACATTAAGCCTTGCTTACAGGAAAGATGGTGTCTGGTTGCCCCCCAGGAGAAATTATCATGTGATGCATGACATCATGTGGAAGGGGTCAATATAATATAATATAATATAATATAATATAATATAATATAATATAGGCGGCACGGTGGTGTAGTGGTTAGCACTGTCGCCTCACAGCAAGAAGGTCCTGGGTTCGAGCCCCGGGGCCGGCGAGGGCCTTTCTGTGTGGAGTTTGCATGTTCTCCCCGTGTCCGCGTGGGTTTCCTCCGGGTGCTCCGGTTTCTCCCACAGTCCAAAGACGTGCAGGTTAGGTTAACTGGTGACTCTAAATTGACCGTAGGTGTGAATGTGAGTGTGAATGGTTGTCTGTGTCTATGTGTCAGCCCTGTGATGACCTGGCGACTTGTCCAGGGTGTACCCCGCCTTTCGCCCGTAGTCAGCTGGGATAGGCTCCAGCTTGCCTGCGACCCTGTAGAACAGGATAAAGCAGCTAGAGATAATGAGATGAGATGAGATAATATAATATAATATAATATAATATAATATAATATAATATAATATAATATAATATAATATAATATAATATAATATGGGCGGCACGGTGGTGTAGTGGTTAGCACTGTTGCCTCACAGCAAGAAGGTCCGGGTTCGAGCCCCGTGGCCGGTGAGGGCCTTTCTGTGTGGAGTTTGCATGTTCTCCCTGTGTCCGCGTGGGTTTCCTCCGGGTGCTCCGGTTTCCCCCACAGTCCAAAGACATGCAGGTTAGGTTAACTGGTGACTCTAAATTGACCGTAGGTGTGAATGTGAGTGTGAATGGTTGTCTGTGTCTATGTGTCAGCCCTGTGATGACCTGGCAACTTGTCCAGGGTGTACCCTGCCTTTCGCCCGTAGTCAGCTGGGATAGGCTCCAGCTTGCCTGCGACCCTGTAGAACAGGATAAAGTGGCTAGAGATAATGAGATGATATAATATAATATAATATAATATAATATAATATAATATAATATAATATAATATAATATAATATCTCATCTCATCATCTCTAGCCACTTTATCCTTCTACAGGGTCGCAGGCAAGCTGGAGCCTATCCCAGCTGACTACGGGCGAAAGGCGGGGTACACCCTGGACAAGTCGCCAGGTCATCACAGGGCTGACACATAGACACAGACAACCATTCACACTCACATTCACACCTACGGTCAATTTAGAGTCACCAGTTAACCTAACCTGCATGTCTTTGGACTGCGGGGGAAACCGGAGCACCTGGAGGAAACCCACACGGACACGGGGAGAACATGCAAACTCCACACAGAAAGGCCCTCACCGGCCACGGGGCTCGAACCCGGACCTTCTTGCTGTGAGGCGACAGCGCTAATCACTACACCACCGTGCCGCCTATAATATAATATAATATATATTTGGTGGGGGCGGCATGGTGGTGTAGTGGTTAGCGCTGTTGCCTCACAGCAAGAAGGTCCTGGGTTTGAGCCCCGGGGCCGGCGAGGGCCTTTCTGTGTGGAGTTTGCATGTTCTCCCCGTGTCCGCGTGGGTTTCCTCCGGGTGCTCCGGTTTCCCCCACAGTCCAAAGACATGCAGGTTAGGTTAACTGGTGACTCTAAATTGACCGTAGGTGTGAATGTGAGTGTGAATGGTTGTCTGTGTCTATGTGTCAGCCCTGTGATGACCTGGCGACTTGTCCAGGGTGTACCCCGCCTTTCGCCCGTAGTCAGCTGGGATAGGCTCCAGCTTGCCTGTGACCCTGTAGAACAGGATAAAGCGGCTAGAGATAATGAGATGAGATGAGATATATTTGGTGGGTCAGCATGTGTGACTTGAAGGAGGTAAACCCATGCTTTCTTAAATTAATTATTAATTAATTCTGTATATAAGGTGCGCCACTGAAAATATTTTAATTGCCAAGTACTTGTGACAAATAAATAATCTTACACATGCAGTCGATTGAGTAGCAGCTAGCCTATGTACAGCATATGCACAGCAGAGGCCAAGGCTATAGTCGGTAATCAAAATACAAACTGGGTCAATAACTAAATAAACAGCACAAACTATAAAGGCCTGGTAAAGTCAGGCATGGGAACATTGAGCATTTACTTGGCAAAATTTTACTGTGAGCAGAGTCCTTATATATTATTGCTGTGATCAGGAACTATTGTGTCTAATAAGAATTCTAGAGACTGAGAGTGGTGTGGTGCATGATGGTTGTTGTGGTCCGCAGCGGCCATATTTGAAGGCTGCTGTGAACTCTGGTAAGTGGAGTCCTGAGTATGAGCAGCTGCAGATATGACAGAACAACAATCCCCCCAAGGAGCTCACTCTGGGAGTGATACTTTTCCTTGAGTGGTCCCAGGGGTGAGGGTCTGGTTGATCAGGGTGCCTTGAGTGAAAGTCACGACAGAGCAGAGGGTCTAAGAGATCCCTAGATGGGACTCAACTGTGCTCCTCAGGGCCGTAGCCCTCCCAGTCTAGTAGATATTCTAGATTACCCTTTGGTAGTGAGATCTGAGGAACCTGTGGACAATGTAGGTGCATTGTCCATGCAGGGGGTGTAGAGGGGGAGATTGGTGGCTAAGGGATCAGGGATGGCTGGTTTCAGGCAGGATACATGGACTGAGTAGTTAGTAGGTACATTGGCTGCCCAGATGCCTGGTAGCAGAAGTAGTGTGAACCCAGGTGATCAGCCAAACTTGGAGGCATGTGGGGACATATGTGAGATTGGTAGGAATGTGAAATGGCAAGGTCTGAGCAAATTCCCAAGTCATGGCATTGACAAAATGGGTAGGAGGAATGATGGGTTCATGCTCTTGAGCTGGAACCATGGCTGGGCAGATATAGGACAAGGCATCAGCCTTAGTGTTCTTTGAACCAGCTTCTTAGGCCATGGTGAAGTGTAACTATGTGAAGAAGAGGGCCCAACAGGCTTGATGAGGATTCAGTCTCTTGGCTGACTTGAGGTGGTTCAGATTCTTGTGATCTGTGTGGATAGTAAACAGATAGGCTACTCCCTTTAGCCAGTGTCACCACTCATCTAGCACCAGTTTTACAGCCAATAGCTCCCAGTTGCCAGTGTCTTGGAAAAGAAAGCCACAGGGTGCAATTTGGGTTTCTTGCCAAAATGTTGAGAAAGCACTGCCCTGACTCCAAGGTATCCACCTCAACAATGAAGGATTTTGTGGGATCAGGATTCTTGAGGATGGGAGCAGATGTGAAGGCTGTCTTAAGTCATGTGAAGGCTTTCTTAGCCTCAGGGTTCCACTGAAGGCACTTGGGTACAATCTTGAGCAAGGCTGTGAGTGGGGCAGCGATTGAGCTGAATCCTCTGATGAATCACCAGTAGAATTTAGTGAATCCCAGAAAGTGTTGGAGCTCCTTGACAGTAGTGGGAATACACTGTGCACAATTATTAGGCAAGTTGTATTCCTGAGGACTAATTTTATTGTTGAACAAATACAGTGCTCTCAGTCAGTCCAACTTGTTAATAAACCTAAAATCCAAATGCTTAACAAAGGAAAAAGGAGTTTAGGCTTTCTCAGGGGACTATATAGGAGGGCACAATTATTAGGCAACATTTAGTGTGCAGAATTATTATGCAACTAAATGAAAAGCTAAAATTTTCCCATCCCACTTGTTTATTTTAATTTTTAGAGTAAGTGTAACAAAAAACAACTCAGAATTAACAAATAAACACTTTTGGCATTTCAAAAATATTCAGTGACCAATATAGCCACCCTCCTTTTCAATAACTGCCATGACCCTTCCTTCCATGGAGTCTGTTAGTTTTTTTATTTGTTGACGATCAACTTTTTGTGCAGCAGCAACCACGGCCTCTCAAATGCTGTTCAGAGTGGTGTATTGTCTTCCCTCACTGTAAATCTCACATTTAAGAAGGGCCCACAAGTTCTCAATAGGGTTTAAGTCAGGTGAGGAAGGGGGCCATGTCATTACTCTGTCATCTATAAGGCCTTTGCTAGCTAGCCAAGCAGTGGAGTACTTGGATGCATGTGATGGTGCATTGTCCTGCATAAAAATCATGGCCTTCTTGAATGATACAGACTTCTTCCTGTACCAGTGCTTGAAGAATCTATCTTTGAGAAACTTGCAGTAGGTTTAGGAGTTGATTTTAAGTCCATCTTCAACCCAAAATTGTCCAACAGCCCAAAATGATGGGCTGACTTTTGGATTCAGTGATCATAAATTAAATGGTCTTGTAATGCAGGGCACTGAGTTGTAGTAGGATGGGTGCATGTCCAACAGGCCCAACATTGATGGCCCTGGTGCTCTCAGGTTGCTGAAGTGCTTGCATGGGCACCTGGAGGGTTTGCGCTATCTCACTTTTCATAAAATCTTGTGCAGCTCCAGAATCTGTTAGAGCAGACAGAAGATGGACCAACTATGAGAGCCTTATCTGTACATTAAGCTTAATTGATTTTGATGAGTATGGCTTAGATGGACTCACTGGGAGAGTGCTGGCATTGTTTGGGACCCTCTCTTCCAAGGTGTGACCCCTTTGCCCTTCCATACAAAAACTGCAGTGTGCCACAGAGTGTTTGACTTCCCTATAGCAGTACTCCTCCTAATGCCCTCGCTTTTGCTCTGAGTAAGCCCTTCTGGTGCAAGAGATCTCCATGGGCTTGGAGACCTCTGTGTCAGGTGGGTGAAACATGGGACTTTGCAGAGACAGTCAGCTTTGGAGCAAGTTGTTGAGTTGGATGGACATGTCAATAAGGCTTGTTTGTCTCGACAGGCTAGTTTCATGAGAACACTTTGTCAGGTACCCGGTAGGAGGCGGATGTAAGTGCAGAAGTATTATTACAGTGAAAACACACACAGGCAAACAATCCCAAATTGACAGGCAAACTCATAAACGTAAAGACAAACAAAAGGTCCGGTGAGGCACAAACAGGATATCACAGGCAAAGAACAAAACATAAACTAGGAACAGGATCCAAGAGATGACTCGAGTTCTGGACTGGAATCGGATTCTGGACTGGACTCAAGTTCTGGACTGGACTTGAGCTCTGGGCAGGAAGCATGCTCAGACTCTGGACTTGACTTAGACCCTGGACTTGGCTCAGATCCAGGACTGGAAGTGGGCTCGAGCTCTGGGCTAGACTCAAGCTCTAGAGATGAGTTGAGCTCTGGACTGGACTCAGGCTCGAGCTCTGGAGATGACTTGGGCTCCAGGCTGGACTCGGGCTTTGTAGATGACTTGAGCTTTGGACTGGATTCGGATCCAGGAGATGGCTCAAGTTCTGGACTGGACTTGAGCTCTGGACTGGACTTGAGCTCAGGGCAAGAAGCGAGCTCAGATTCTGGACTAGACTCTGGACTGGACTCTAGTTTGAACTCTGGACTTGACTTGGATTCTGGACTGTAAGAGGACTCGAGCTCAGGACTTGACCTTGTGCTGGAAGCATGCTCGAGCTCTAGACTTGACTTGGACTCTGAACTGGACTCAGGCATGGGCTCGAGCTCTGTCAGTGCATTGCTACAGTCCTGGTCAGGACCCGGCGGCGGGACGACAATGACGTCTTCATGGCCAGGTGGTGGCAGGACGACAATGATGTCTTCATAGCCAGCTGAGGCAGAGGTCACTCCATCGTCCTCTGACACTGGTTCTGGAACAGGTTCAGGTTCAGGCACTGGCTTTGACTCTGGCATTGGCACTGGAGTTGGCGCTGGATCCAACTCGGGCACTGGCTTTGATGCTGGACCCGACACAGGCACTGGCTCCAACTTTGGCACTGGCAGTGGAGCTGACTCTGGCACTGGTTCTGGAGTAGACACTGGTGCAGGCTCTGACACTGGCTCTGGCATTGGGAGCAGACACTGGCACAGATGCTGGCACTAGCATTGGCTCAGACTTGGGTTCGGGCACTGGCTCTTGCTCGGGCTCTGGTTCTGGCTCTGGTGTTGGCAGTGACTCTGGCTGGTGCTCTGGTTCAGATGCTGGCTCTGATGCAGGCTGAGGAGCTGGTTCAGGTTCTAGCTCAGGTGCTGGCTCTGGCTCAGGTTCAGGTGCTGACTCTGACTGTGGAACAAGCTGTGTAACTGGCTCTGGAACAACAGCCTCTAGGAGGGGCACTGGAGCAGCGGCCTTCTCTGCTGTCACTGCAAAGGCCACTGGAGGGAGCTCTGGAGCAATGGCCTCCTCCGCTGCCGCTGCATCAGCCTCAGGCATAATGGCCCCATTATCTCATTATCTCTAGCCGCTTTATCCTGTTCTACAGGGTCGCAGGCAAGCTGGAGCCTATCCCAGCTGACTACGGGTGAAAGGCGGGGTACACCCTGGACAAGTCGCCAGGTCATCACAGGGCTGACACATAGACACAGACAACCATTCACACTCACATTCACAGCTACGGTCAATTTAGAGTCACCAGTTAACCTAACCTGCATGTCTTTGGACTGTGAGGGAAACCGCAGCACCCGGAGGAAACCCACGCAGACACGGGGAGAACATGCAAACTCCACACAGAAAGGCCCTCGCCGGCCACGGGGCTCAAACCTGGACCTTCTTGCTGTGAGGCGACAGCGCTAACCACTACACCACCATGCCGCCTCCCAAAAAATTTCATGGGGGTCCTCTTTTTCTAAAGGTTCATAGACAATCTGGAGTATGGCTAAGAAAGTCTGTGAGCTCTACAGGCACAGGTGTTCTACTATGATGAGGTACTCCACCCATTGGTGAGCTCGTTTAGCTATCCAAGTGAGCATGCAGCTCACTCAGATCAGTTCTGGTGGCTTGAGTTCTTTGAGGTCCTCATAGAACAGATTGCACTGCAGGCTGAATCCCCTAGGGTGATATATTCCATAGTACAGTGCTGGGATGTCGATTCCAAAATGCTGCCAGAAATAAGAAGTTAGAGGCTGAGATAAGGGAACCCGATAGATGCATGGAATGGCAAACTGTATAACTTCCACTACATCCATTGCTGGTGAAGTATTCTGTCAGGTATGTGGTAGGAGGCGGATCTAAGTGCAGAAGTATATTTATTATTACAGTGAAAACACACACAGGCAAACAATCCCAAATCGGTAGGCAAACTCATAAACGTAAAGATAAGGGAAAGGTCGGGTGAGGCACAAACAGGATATCACAGGCAAAGCACAAAACATAAACTAGGAATAGGCACAGAGATCAGGAAACCAGGAAATCAGACACGGGTACTCTAAGGCTCGGTAATACATACTGACATCATGTAATACTATGCACTAGGCGTGCGTCTAAGCAGTCCTTATATAGGTGCACATATTGCTCCTCAATCATATGCATTTGCACATCGTTAACGGCGCGTGTGCGGGAGGTCGCTTGACACATGCGCAGTCTGGAATGCGCCAGAGAGTTCTTCAGGTGCACGTGCCAAAGTGCGCCTGACTGACGCACTTGGGTCAAGTCCTTAATGAAAAGTCATTTTGAGAGCTGGCTTATTCCATCCGCTTCCAGCTGCATACATCCGGCTCATACTCCACAACACATCTCTTCCCCTGCTTGGCAACGAGCAACTGTTTGCCAACAAAGCAAAGTGTTTTATGTTTTAGATTCTTGAAAGCTCTTTTTCTAAAATTGTTGCACACTCTTGGCATTCCCTCAACCAGGTTCATGAGGTGGTCACCTGGAATGGTGTTCCAGCAATCTGCTGCTTTTCTTTCACTCTGCAGTCTAATTCATTCCAAACCAACTCAATTGGGTTTAGGTCACGTATTTGTGGAGGCCAGGTTATCTGATGCAGCACTCCTTCACTCTCCTTCTTGGTTAAATAGCCCTGTAGTACGTCCCTGAGGGTGGTTGGAACAATGAAGCATAGACAGGCAGGTAATGATGCTAAACACAGTCTCTTTTATTTTTAGATTGTTTTTTAAGTGGAAAGTTATGTTTCTCTTACACACACACACACACACACACACACACACACACACACACACACACATTTGAATACTTTTATTTGAACCCACTATTAAAAATTAACATATACAGGATTCAAATATTATCAAGGTTTACATCAAGGGTATAAAAAGCATCGCCTATGCCACACTGCAAGGCTGCCTATTACAGCTGATATCGAGCAGAACTTCGCCAATTGTTTAGATTTTACTCTGGAAAGCCCTGCCAGTCTTAACCCACTCACTGTTAATTTATGTACGTGCCCCAAACTACCAAATATCAGGACGATGAGTGTACAGGAATAGCCAAGGCTGGTAATAGCTGCAAGTAGGGACTGATATTTGGCCATTTTGTCATAAAAGGCCATGTCCATATATGTATCAAAAACACATCCTACTTCAACTACTACTGCCTGCTTTCTATCCATGTCCTGAAGTACAATGTCAGGGGTGTTGGGGATATTGCCAAACACATCCTCAGTGCTGCCGAACCACTCCGCCGTCAAGCGTGAATGTTTGTGCATACTTGGGAAGAGTGGCTCAACAGCACTGCCGATGAGGTCCACAATGCGATCATGATGTGCAGTATAGAGTGGTTTATACATGCTGCAACCATTCGCAACATATGCGACTGACTCCAACTGCATGTCATGGTCAGCATGCATCAGGCAGTGTGGCTGATGATGTTCAGGATACCACAATGCCAGGTTGTATTTTGTTGGCAACACCTGCAGTCTAGCCTTAATAATAAAACAGAGAACGTCCTCCCCCACAGCAGCGTTCCTGTAAATGGAATGTGAGACAGTGTGGTCGGCAAAGTCCAGGACTGCCAACTTTTCCTGCATTCTCAATCCTGTCCAGTGCTGTTTTATTAATAGCTGCTTGCTGTTGAGGAGTGTTCTCCTTGCTATTAAATTCTGTAATGTGTGTTGTGATCCATTGTAACAGATGGTGGCTTCCACAGATATGGACAGGTCTATGACTACTGTGTCAAATGACCCTGCTTGGGACAGTATGTTTTCCCTTGTCCATTTCAGCTTGACCTCCATTCTGTTGCACAGGTCGTTCAGCTCTGGCCAGTCAGAACGGACCCCAAAGCCCGTAGCCCGCGTGTCCAGTTTCCCATTGCTTTTTTTCCTAAATCCCAGGAAGCTGTCTTCACTGGCTGTGGCTAGGGGAACTTTTCTTTTCCTGAGGTCCAGCAGGAGAGAAGCTCTTGCTAGCTCTCTGACTACAGCATCATCGTTGTTTAACATGCTGAGGAGGTGTGCCAGCCTTGTTGCAGTATAAGTCCACTCAACATGTGGCACCCCAAGCCCCCCTTCTCTATGGGACAGATAAATGATGTCCCGTGTGGTATGAGAGTTTAGTCCCAGCCATTTTCTGACAGCATTCACTGTTGTATTGTCTAGGTCTTTAAGGACATTTTGGGGAATGTGGACACTGGCAAATAGATGGTGTATTTTTGCTAGGGCCACTTCTCTAATGGCCTTTATTTTCATAACTACAGGCAGTGGGGAAGAGTCGATCAAGGAGATCCTGTTCTTGTAGGCCCAGGACAACTCCTGTACCTGCTCACCCCACTCACCTGCAATGTTAAACTCGTGGCCAAGATAGGTGTATGTTTCATGGCATGTGTACACTCTGATGGGCTGTCCCATGACCGTAAAGCAGGGGGGTTTGTCGGCCTTGGACTTATACCAGCGGTTACCACCACTGCGATGTTCATAAAATGCTGCACATTTGGTGGGTTTCACCTCCAGTTTTGACCACTGCAGGAACTTATCAGTATGAGCCAGCATATTGGTGATTACCCTCTCATCTCTAGATGACATCTGAACATCATCAGCATACCCCTGCACAGGGTTTGGGGATCTTAATTGGGGGGGTGCACACTGGCAGAGCTATTTTAACCACTGGTTGATGGCCAAGATGAAATGTACAGCACTCCAAGGGCAGCCTGTTTTAATTCCCACCTTTAGAGGTATTGGCTCTGTCAGTTGCTTCCCACAGATGACTTGAAGGAAAGATCCCTTGTACACATCTGTTATGAAATTCAAAAAGGGCTGAGGTAGATAGATTTCCTCCAGCACACTGAGCATCACGCTGTGAGATAGTGTCCCAAAAGCATCTCTAAAGTCCAGAAATACAGTGTAGAATTTACATGATTCATGCTTAAAGTCATCAATACCACTCTTCAGGAAGAACACATGTTCATTCATACCTTGTCTGTCTATGTAAGCTTTTTGTTTAGGTGACAGAATTTCTGCATCCACGAGTCTCACACACACACACACACACACACACACACACACAGATAATTTTAAACAGTGCCTCTGCCACACTGCATGAGGAAATTTTACGCAGCAGGACTGCTTCCGGGTATCGCCTAGCATAGTCCACTAAGGCTAAAATAAAGTGAAAACAAAGTCACCAGCAAAGCACCTCCACACCATTGCACCTCCTTCATGCTTCATGGTGGGAACCACACATGCAGATACCATCCGTTCCCTTTTTCTTCATCTCACAAATACAAGGTGGTTGGAACCAAAAAAACTCAAATTTGGACTCATCAGATGAAAGTATAGATTTCCACATTTTCACTGATCTAATGTCCATTTTTTTGTGTTTTTTGACCCAAGCAATTCTCCTTCTTTTATTGGCCTCCCTCAGTAGTGGTTATTTGTAATTCCTTCTCAAGACTTTCATGTATTGAAATAATGATGGATTGTTAATTCTCTCTACTTAGTTGAGCAGTTCTTGACATAATATGGATTACTGCGGTTGTCAAATAAGGCTATTTACTGTATACCAAACTACTTTGATACAAAACAACACAACTGATGGTACCCCCATATATATATATAAAATCTCATTATCTCTAGCCGCTTTATCCTGTTCTACAGGGTCGCAGGCAAGCTGGAGCCAGCTGACTACGGGCGAAAGGCGGGGTACACCCTGGACAAGTCGCCAGGTCATCACAGGGCTACCTAACCTGCATGTCTTTGGACTGTGGGGGAAACCGGAGCACCTGGAGGAAACCCACGCAGACACGGGGAGAACATGCAAACTCCGCACAGAAAGGCCCTCGCCAGCCATGGGGCTCGAACCCAGACCTTCTTGCTGTGAGGCGACAGAGCTAACCACTACACCACCGCGCTGCCCCATATGTGTGTGTGTGTGTGTGTCTGTATTATATATTCCCTTTGATATTTAGTAGACTGAGGGGACCGACCACAATTGTTGCTAATCTCTTCCTCCACGTACTAACCGTTTCTCTCTCTCTCACACACACACACACACACACACACACACACACACACACACAGAGGCCACTTTATTAGGAACACCCATACACCTGCTGTTTTATGCAGTTATCTAATCAGCCAATCCCTTGACAGCAGCACAATGCATAAAATCATGCAGATACAAATCAACAGCTTCAGTTAATGTTAAGTTCAAACATGAGAATTGGAAAAATTGTGATTTCTGTGACTTTCACTGTGGTATGGGTGTTGGTGCCAGATGAACTGGTTTGAGTATTTCAGAAACTGCTGATCTCCTTGGGTTTTCACACATAACAATCTCTAGCGTTTATACAGAATGGTGCAAAAAACAAATGGAGAGCAAAGCCAGGGAAGGTGAGTGGCAAAGTGATTATACTTGTGTGTTATTAATGTGTGGTGTGTGTGTTTTCCCAGTGATGGGGAGCAGATAAAAGGGTAGAGAGGAGAGAAGAAGGAGAGAGCTTCCCTGCATGCCGTGTTTGTGTGTATGTGTGTGTGTCTGGGTAAAACATTATTTGAATCTTTAAAAGCTGAAAAGCTTAATAAAAGGTGCCATAGTACTGAACCTTCCTGTCCCAGTGCATCAGTATCCCACCACTCCCAACAAGACTACAACAGTGGTGCCAAAACCCAGGAATGCTGAAGCAAACCACCATCATGGAGTCCTTCCCATTCAAGTAGCTCTTCCATGCCTTTGCCGTCGCCCAGCAGAACCAGCAACAGGCGCTGATTGCAAGGTGCAATGAGCAGGAGCAGCACTTCAAGGCCCTGCTGCAGTGCCAACAGGAGGAGCACCAGGTACTCCTGCCTCTCATTACACCTGCAGGTGTGCTAGCCACAGAGTCAGTGGGCTTCCCCCACATCACCTTTGTGAAAATGGTGCTGCAAGATGACCCTGAGGCTTTTATAGGATTCTTCAAGCAAGCCACGGAGGTGTGGGGATGGCCAGATGAGCAATGAATGGCTCGCTTACTGCTGCTCCTCACCGGTGAGCCACAGCTCGCAGCCCAGCAACTGCCCACTAACAACATGCTGGACTACATGGACCTGAAGTGTGCTATCCTGCCACACCCCAAGCAACACCCTGAGCAATACTGTCAGTGCTTCCATGTGCTGACACTGGAGGAAGTCGGCCAGCCATTCGCCTATGGCTAGCAGCTGCAGGACATCTGCTAGCGGTGGTTGGGGACAGAAGACTGTGACATCAAAGGGGTCATTGATGCAGTGGCACTGGAGCAGTTCATTGCTTGGCTGCCGAGGGGGAGTGCAGAGTGGGTCCACTGCCATTGACCTGCATTGCTGGATCAAGTAATTGAGCTGGTGGAGGACCATCTGGCAGCTGTTCCAGTGGCAGGTGGACTTTCTACCTCGTCTCTCTCTCTCTCTTTCCTCCTGCCCCCTTCTCCCATTCCATCCTCCCTTCCTGTCCCCTCCTGGTACAGGGGAGCTAATTCCCCTGCAGCCAGCTCCCTGAGCCCATGGTTCCCCTTCCCCTTCTTCCCCTTATGCTTCTGTGTTTTCCCCTCAGGTGAGTGATCCTTGCCCCAGCAGTGCAGAGGTGAGGCCTGGACTGGTGTGCTGGCATTGTAGGGAACCTGGGCACTTCCAGTACCAGTGCCATGCAATGGAGGTGGGGCAGTGGTCCAGATCCCTGACATGCCAGAAACTGCCCCCAATTGAGCTGGAACATACAGCATACTGGTGAGTATCCAAGGGGGTACACATCATGCTTTGGTGGATTCAGGCTGCAATCAAACTTTGACTCACCAAAGCTTGGTTCAAGGGAAGGAATTAGGTACAGCATGTCTGGTGAAGGTTTGTTGTGTGCATGGGTATGTTCACAAATACTCACAGGTACCAGTACAAATCCAATTTCAGGGAACAAATTTTAGTGTCAACAGGGTGGTTAGCCCATGCCTCACCCATTCATTAATTCTGGGGATGGATAGGCCAGGATTTTAGAGCTTAATAGAGTGAATGGTGGTGGCTGGGTCCTGCCATAGTGTGTCATGAGGGGATCATGTGATGTTGTCAGGGGAAACCATCCCAGAGACATCTACATCAGCACCGCATCATAGACATGGAGAACAGGGAGCATGCCGGCCCTCCCTGTTCTCTTGGGGATCCCCTAATGGATCTGGAGTAGGCACAAGATGAATCTCTGTGGCACACATTTGACCAAGTGAAAGTAATCGATGGTCAGAACTTTCAGCCAAACATTGCACTCTCCCACCCATACTTTTTGATAATTAAAGATAGGCTGTATCAAGTGATGCAGGACACTCAAACTGGAGAGTGAGTACCATAATTATTGATTCCCAAAAGCCACAGGGAACTCCTTTTCCATGTGGCTCATTATAACCCAATGGCTGGTCATCTGAGGCAAGACCAAACATGAACCTTTCCCATGGCCCAGTTCTACTGGCCAGGGATTCACAGGGATGTCCACAGATGGTGTGCATCATGCTGTGAGTGCCAACTGGTAAATCCAGCAGCCACTCAGAAAGCACCATTGTGCCCTCTTCTCCTAATCAAGATCCCCTTCAAAAGAATTGGGATGGATCTGGTTGGGCCATCAGATCAGACTGCACAAGGGCATCGCTTTGTTGTAGTCCTTGTGGACTATACAACGCAATGCCCAGAAGCAGTGCCGCTGTATAACATTTCCACATGCAGTGTTGCAGAGGCACTGTTTAAAATTATCTCCTGAATGATCAGGGTACTGCATTTATGTCACACGCACTTCACAAACTCTGAGTTATTGGGGGTTAAATCAATCCACATAAGTGTTTATGATTGTAAGAGACCCTACGTGTGGGTGGAGCACAGAGGACGGCAGGACAGAGATCAGGTTTTATAAATGGCTTTATTGCCACACTTTTCAGTACAACAATAACATTCACAGACACACACAGCCGGCGTCTGGTTCAGGGCTGAGCTCCTTCTGCTCTCGCTCTCGCTCCTGATATAGGGCGCAGTCACTGGGAAGACACACAAACAGGTTAATTGCTCTCAGGTGACGTGATTCTGCCACTTACCTTCCCTGACTCCGCCCTCCTGTCACAGACCGGCGCTTGACCACGCCCCCGCTGCCACATACCCCCACCGCCCGACTCAGGCCGGGCAGCCGTCCGGCCTGCAGCCGACTCCCCCCCCCCCCCTTGACGGGAGAGGAAGTCCGCCACGACCATCTGCGCCCCCGGCCTGTGGACCACCTTGAAATTAAAGGGTTGGAGCGCCAGATACCAACGGGTGATCCGCGCGTTGGCATCTTTCATGCGGTGGAGCCACTGGAGGGGCGCGTGGTCCGAACAGAGGGTGAAAGGGCGCCCCAGCAGGTAGTACCGGAGGGCAAGAACCGCCCACTTGATGGCCAGACACTCTTTCTCTATGGTGCTGTAGCGCCCCTCACGCACCGACAGCTTCCTGCTGATATACAGGACAGGGCGGTCCTCCCCCTCCACCTCCTGGGACAAAACCGCCCCCAGCCCTCTGTCCGACGCATCGGTCTGCAACATAAAAGGGAGAGAAAAGTCAGGGGAGTGTAGAAGTGGCCCCCCACACAGTGCAGCCTTTACCTCTGAGAAAGCCCGCTGGCACTGCTCCGTCCACTGGACCGGATCTGGTGCCCCCTTTTTAGTGAGATCAGTCAGCGGGCTGGTGACGTCCGAATAATTAGGTATAAACCTGCGATAATAGCCAGCCAGCCCCAGGAACTGTCTCACCCCCTTTTTGGTCTTGGGCCTCGGGCAGGCCGCAATTGCTGCCGTCTTATTAATTTGGGGACGCACCTGCCCGTTGCCCAAGTGGAAGCCCAGATACCATACTTCCACCCGCCCAATCGCACACTTCTTTGGGTTGGCTGTGAGCCCCGCTCGCCTCAGCGACCTAAGGACGGCCCTCAGATGTTCGAGGTGCCGCTGCCAGTCATTGCTATAGATGATTATGTCATCTAAATATGCTGCCGCATATGTGGCGTGAGGGCGGAGGACTCTGTCCATCAGCCGCTGAAACGTTGCGGGGGCCCCAAACAGCCCAAACGGAAGGGTGACGAATTGGTGTAAACCAAACGGTGTGGAAAAGGCCGTTTTTTCTCGGGATAGTGGAGTCAAGGGGATCTGCCAATATCCCTTCGTTAAATCCAGTGTCGAATAAAAGCGAGCAGTGCCGAGTCGATCGAGCAACTCATCAATACGAGGCATTGGGTACGCGTCGAATTTAGACACCGCGTTGACTTTTCTATAGTCCACACAGAACCGGACCGACCCGTCGGCCTTGGGTACCAAGACCACCGGGCTGCTCCAGTCACTGTAGGACTCCTCGACGATGCCCATTTCGAGCATGGTCTGAAGTTCTTCCCGAACCACCTTTTTTTTGTGTTCAGGTAGCCTGTAAGGGCGGCTACGCACTACCACCCCCGGGGGCGTCTCTATGTGGTGCTCTATGAGGTTAGTGCGACCGGGCAGGGGCGAGAACACATCCGAAAACTCGGTCTGCAACTGGGCGACCTCCGTGAGTTGGGTCGGGGAGAGGTGGTCTCCACAGGGGACCGGAGAGGTACGTGATGCCAATGTCCCTTTTTGAACCTCCGGCCCCAGCTCCGCCTTCTCTGGAACTACCGACACCAACGCCACGGGGACCTCCTCGTTCCAGAGTTTAAGCAGGTTGAGGTGGTAAATCTGTAGCGCCCCACCCCTGTCCGTTCGCCTCACCTCATAGTCGACGTCCCCGACTCGCCGTGTGACCTCAAAGGGTCCTTGCCACTTGGCGATCAATTTGGAGCTCGACGTGGGCAACAGTACGAGTACCTTATCTCCCGGAGTGAACTCTCTAAGGCGCGTACCCTTGTTGTACAGGCGGGCTTGCCGTTCCTGGGCCTGCCGCAAATTCTCCTGAGTTAGGTGGGTGAGCGTGTGGAGTTTTGCGCGCAGGTCCATAACGTACTGAATTTCGTTCTTACTTTGTGAAGGTCCCTCCTCCCAATTTTCCCGCAGCACGTCCAGGATGCCGCGCGGCTTACGCCCATATAATAATTCAAACGGGGAGAACCCCGTGGAGGCTTGGGGGACCTCTCGCACTGAGAACAGCAAGGGTTCGAGCCACTTATCCCAGTTACGTGCGTCCTCACTTACGAATTTTTTAATAATATTTTTGAGGGTGCGGTTGAATCGTTCCACTAAACCGTCCGTTTGTGGGTGATACACGCTGGTGCGGATCGGCTTAATCCCCAATAACCCATACAGTTCGCGCAGTGTTCGTGACATAAACGTAGTGCCTTGATCAGTCAGAATCTCTTTCGGGATTCCAACTCGGGAGATGACGCGGAAGAGTGCCTCTGCAATACTGCGTGCTGAGATATTGCGCAGAGGCACTGCTTCCGGGTATCGCGTTGCATAGTCCACCAGAACTAATATAAAGCGGTACCCTCGTGCTGACCGATCTAATGGCCCGACGAGATCCATCCCAATTCTCTCAAACGGGGTCTCGATTAACGGTAGAGGGCGCAAAGGCGCTTTTGGAATGGCCGCTGGGTTTACTAACTGGCATTCGCGGCATGCCGTACACCACCTACGGACATCGCCGCGAATCCCCGGCCAATAGAAACGGGCCATTATCCGGGCTAGTGTTTTATCCTGCCCTAAGTGTCCAGCCATGGGATTAAGGTGAGCCGCCTGGAATACCAATTCCCGGCGGCTCTTCGGAATTAAAAGCTGCGTGACTCGCTCTTTCGTTTGAGTGTCCTGCGTCACTCGGTATAATCTATCCTTCATAATCGCGAAGTAGGGGAAGGACGGGGTGGCGTTCGGCTGGAGCGTTTGACCATCGATTACTCTCACTTGGTCAAACGCATGCCGCAGAGTCTCGTCTCGCGACTGCTCTAATGGGAAATCCGCGAGGGATTCCCCAATAGAGAGAGGAGGAGCCGGCGGCTCCTCACTCTGACGCGGAGATGACGTAGACGGCTCTGTGACAGCTGCTCCCGCCAAAGCGACACCGGGACCTCCCCCTGTCAAATGGCAGGACCCACTCTCGACTAGGCGTGTCATTAAACCCCGAAATCCCGGCCAATCAGTCCCCAAAATTAGAGAGTGGGTAAGGCGAGGATTAACCGCCGCCTTTACTATGAATTTTTCCCCTCTGAAAATAATGTGGACCGACACCAAAGGGTAGCTGTGAACATCCCCGTGCACACATAACACCTTCACCCCTTGTGCTCCCCCCAATGCCTCGTTTTGAACCAGGCTTTGGCGAATTGAGGTCTGATTACAACCAGAATCCACCAACGCCTGATATGTAGCCCCTTGGATACTCACCGGTATGCGATACGCTCCGGCCCAATCGAGGGCGGCCTCTGGCGCGTCGGGGATCCGAACCACCGCGCCCACTTCCATTGCCGTGCACTGCTGTTGAAGGTGGCCCGGTTCCCCGCAGCGCCAGCAAACCGGCCCGGGCTTTCCCTCTGCACCGGTGATCTGGGGCTCACTCACCTGAGGTGGGGGAGAGACAGACACAGAAGGGAGAAACGGGAGGGCACCGCGGGTGCGGCGGGCCGGCTGGGGGGGTGCCGGCCCCCGCCTCCGCGGAGGGGGAATGGGGCGAGGACAGGACACAGGAGGAGGGGGAGAGAGAGAGAGAGAAGAGGAGAGAAGAGATGCCATCTGCTGTCCTGCCGCCGGGACAGCCGCCAGATGATCCTCCGCCAGCTCGACTGCCTGATCCAGCGACGCCGGGCGGTGGCACTGGACCCACTCCGCGGTTCCGGCTGGTAAGCGGGCGATGAACTGTTCCAGTACCACCTGGTCGACGATTCCCTCGGCGTCGCGATCGTTGGCCCTCAGCCACCGCCAGCAGGCGTCCCGGAGCTGCTGGCCGAACGCGAACGGCCGGCCGACTTCCTCCAGTCGCAGCGCGCGGAAGCGCTGGCGCTGTTGCTCCGGTGTGCGCCCCACGCGCTGGAGGACGGCCCGGCGGAGGTCCGCGAAGGCCAGCCGGCGGTCGGCGGGGAGCTGTAGCGCGGCCAGCTGTGCCTCTCCCGTGAGCAGGGGGAGGAGGCGCGCCGCGCGCTGCTCCATCGGCCACCCCGAGGCTTCGGCGACCTGTTCAAACAACGTGATGAACGCCTCGGGGTCGTCCTGCGGGCCCATCTTGGTGACAATGAGGGGAGACGGGCCCGCGGCCGGAGCGCTGGTGGACCCCGCCGACGCGAGGAGATGCCGGAACGCCTCGCGATCTTCCTGCTGGGCCAGCACCAGGGCTTTGAAGCGCTGCTCCTGCTCCTTTCGGAGCGTGACGAGTGCCTGGTGCTGGCTTTGCTGAGCCGTGGCGAGGGCGTGGACCAGATCGGCGAACGGGGAGGATTCCATGGGGCTGCTGGTTTGGTGCTCCACTGTCCCGGGTTTCGGCACCACTGTAAGAGACCCTACGTGTGGGTGGAGCACAGAGGACGGCAGGACAGAGATCAGGTTTTATAAATGGCTTTATTGCCACACTTTTCAGTACAACAATAACATTCACAGACACACACAGCCGGCGTCTGGTTCAGGGCTGAGCTCCTTCTGCTCTCGCTCTCGCTCCTGATATAGGGCGCAGTCACTGGGAAGACACACAAACAGGTTAATTGCTCTCAGGTGACGTGATTCTGCCACTTACCTTCCCTGACTCCGCCCTCCTGTCACAGACCGGCGCTTGACCACGCCCCCGCTGCCACAATGATCCACAAACAGATAGCTTGGTTGAGTGAGTTAACCAAGCCATAAAGAACTCAATGCATAAGTTTGTGTGTAAAGACACTCATAATTGGGATAAATGGCTCAAAACCCTGTTGTTTGCAGTATGAGAGGTCCCGCAAACCTCCATGGGGTTTTCCCCATTCAAGTTACTATATGGGCGCAAGCTTTGGGGCATTGTAGACGTCATCAGGGAAAATTGGGAGGAAGGGACTTCTACTAGTAAAAATGAAATTCAATATGTTCTCAACTTGCTCACAAAACTCCACACAGTCAGCCACCTAACCCAGAAGAATTTGTGGCAGGTGCAAGAACATCAGTCCTGGCTGTACAACTGGTGGGCGCGCCTTAGAGAATTCATACTGGGAGATAAAGTTCTTGTATTATCACCCACATCAAGCTCTAAATTACTCGCTAAGTAGTAAGGGCCCTTTGAAGTCACACAGCAGGTTGGGGACATCAACTATGAGGTGAAGTGAATGGATAGAGGCAGGGCACAGCAAATATACCACCCCAATCTGCTCAAACCATGAAATGAGGGGGTCCCTGTGGTGTTGGCAACAGTAGTTCTGGAGAGCGAGGAGCTGGGACCAGAGGTAAAACCAAAATCTGCCAAACGATCCACCCTGGTCCCCTGTAGAGACCACCTTTCACCAGTCCAAATCAGAGAGGTTGCCAGATTGCAGACAGAGTTTTCTGATGTGTTCTCGCCTCTTCCCAGTTGCACTCGTCTCATAGAACTCCACATTGAGATGCCCCCAGGGGTGGTGGTGCACAGCCACCCCTACTGCTTAAGTCAAGTCAAGTTTATTTCTATAGCGCTTTTAACAATAGACAATGTCGCAAAGCAGCTTTACAGAATTTGAATGACTTTAAAGGTCATAGGCAACGGTTGGAGGTGAAATGTAGAATATCAACTTTATTATCTAGAAGAATGACCCAAAAAGTGAATTACATCTTCCTGGTGTCTAATTTGCACCCTAAAATTGAATAAAATACTTAAAATATACTGTTTTGCCCAATTTCCGAAGGTTTGTTTACATCTCACTTATGCGCACTTTCACCACCAGGGGACCGTCGTCGTGACATCATTTAAGCCAAACAGACCGGGAGCAGCTCTGTGTTTACTTGCAAACGGAGCACACGTGTACGGACTTTGGTTGTGTAAAATGTCTGCCAGTGATGGCGATTTTGAAGCAGGGAGTCTCCAAATTGAACATCGAGAGGTGAAACCATATATGTATGAGCCTATGGCCGTTGTGAAGCAATCTGTGAATGTGGTCCACTGGTTTGACCATGCAGCCTCGGAATTGGATAGCGACTCGGCCGACTCTGATCACGGTGATGCCGGACCTCAAGACTCACGCCCAAACGAGTTATCCTGGTAATTATGATAAATTCTTACTTTCGTTGTAATACTAAATAAGAGCCCTTTTGAAGAATAATTAAACCATCCTCCCTAGTGGATATAGGTAACGATTACTCAACAGTGCACCAGTAGACCACATTAGCCTGCCATCTGTGGCATTTTTTTCAACTACTGAGCATTTAAATGAAAAGCAGAAAACAAATACCCACTACTGAAAAACTCTGCAATCAAAAACTGCACGTAAATAAGGTTCATTTTTCAGTTTCAACAAATGACGAAGTGAAGTCAAAGTGAACATCCTGTGTTCATTTGTTTTTGGTCTAGCATATAGCCAATAATTTGTGGTCGCAGTTTGTATGAAACCCGCCAAACAGGGTTTGAAATGTATATACTTTTCTATTTTGCTGCAATTTCCTGTTCTAGGGATTTGTGCGTAGGAGGCATTTTTAGTGTGAGTATGCAGTCTCTTTTATGCCATTGAGGGATGAGTTTTCATTGTTCTTGACACTTGTCGGAAGGAAATTCTCTTCCATATATACGTGGAATGTTTCAAAAGGTTTCCTGATCTTCACAAGTGTAGCTGTGGAAATTTCAGGCTGATGCCTACTGCAGCAGAGTGCAGATGTTGTCATTTTTATCCAGCACTTGAAGTTAGGATCCCTGAGCGTCATAAGTGCATGGTGGAGGCCCAAGGATTCCAATCAAACTACTTGGATATTGATGTTTTGGAGGTGACCTTCCTGGAGTACAACAAGGATGAAGGTCCACCTGGTGACAATGAGCCAAGACATGAGTGAGTATTGCAATCAGTGGGTTGTTGCAGATGAGGTATATTTTAAGTCATTAAGTGACATACTCCATGTCACTTGATTCTATTTTCAAAACATTCAGGTACATGTCAATGATATTTAAAAAAAATAAAACACGAGATTTATTTCGATTCAATAAGGTTTTATTACAATCCCTTTTTTGTTGTTGCATGAATGCCATCAGTCACTAGAAAGGGTTTATTCTACTCTATCATGAGTGAAAACAAACTTTTACCCAATAAAGTTTTTTGTGCCCTATTTATGCCATGCAAAAAACATCATTTGGCAACCCCTATTGACAGTATAAACTATAGGTGACCTAGCAATATGTTATCCATCAATTTAACATGACACCAGCAGATACTATAAAAGGGTAAGCCTGTTTTGACAAGCGCCAGTCAACAGCTGGTACTAATTCACCTCAGGAAATACTAAGTCATTCAAGCCCACATTGAATAAGGCACAATTGGCCACCCACTGTTACAATAGGCTTATCACAAAAACTATTTGCATGGGTTTGGTAGAAGCTTGGGATTTATGGTAAGAACTGAATCTAAACTGCACGCATAATCACTCATGTATTTGATATCGTTTACAAAAACTTTTCACTCTCCAATTTCAGAGTGTATCGGTATCTGGCATTCATATGATGGATCTGGAGAATCCTGGGCAAGAAGGTTCAACAACCACTACCAGCCTGTGCCGTCAAGACAATAAGAGAGAGGTTCCAAAGTGCCGAGTACACTGGATTCAAATACCCCGACTTATAACAAGTTTGTGTTGGGGCTCAACTGAAGTGAAATACCTTATGAAGTTATGAACATTTAGCAGAGGTACATTAGAGTCATTGTGTTAGTGAAAAATCTCCAGTTAGGTTAAGGTAAAACATGAAGGTTTTAAACATGAAAGTTTGATATTATTGTGCATTGTTCTACTGAATAAATTTAACTTGTTGAACATGCTCTGATGTTGGAGAACTGTTACTGTAAAACATGAACATTTGAATATAGAACACCAGTCAGTGAAAATAATTCAGTTCTTCTTAAATTGGCTTTGATGGTGGAGAACAGTTGTGGTTTTGTCCTTCTGCTCATACTGGTCACAAACTGGCGCAGGTGGCTGATCAACCAGTTCCTTGGCTCGTCTGTAGGTAGGATATAGCTGCCTCAGTTGCATAACTTCATCCAACAGTATCTGCACATTGTCTGTGAAAGAAGTAAAAACTTGTATTCTGTACAAAACTCACTAGTTGCAGTTAATGTTGCTGTGGCATTCTTCAGGGCTGCCAACTTTTCGAAATTCCTTGGAGTGAGATTTTTTTTTGGGGGGGGGCGGGTCGACGGCAAAATTTTTCCGCACACCATGCAGTAAGTGGGAATTTTGTATTCAGTTTGATATTCACTTGTCCCCCTGCATTCTGGTGTTTTGTTTGTGGGTCGTCCAGCTGGAGATGGACAATGGGGGGGGGGGGGTGTTGAGATTTTGGATTTAGTAGATATTCCTGCATTCTGGTGGATTTTTGGAGTGGCCTGCTGTGCCATACCTACATTCTTACACACCCTGACTTGCCAGGCCTTCAGCTTGTGGCCAACAAAAGCATCAAGTTTTGGCTTAAAAGCCCCCACACTAGAAAACTACAGATGACTGCCAATGTTCCTGTAGCCCTATAGACCTGTGTTTCAGATTTAAAGGCAAGTTCATGTTTGAAAATATTTCATCAGCTAAGCCTAAACACCTTCTGAATTGAAACTAAATGTTAAGTTTTTAATAACTGTTGCAAAAAATAAGATTGTCCCTCACTGACTATCCATTATGCATTTAAGAGCTTTCCCCACCACTGGGTTCAGCAGAAGATTGGCATGGGGAAAAATATCAACAGCAAAAGAACAAATAAAATGCTTAAACAGTAAGCAAAATGTGCATGTGCTACAAGAAACATTAAAATGATTAAGTTTGAACAGTATTGAAACACAAAAAGCTGAACCTTGGCCATAGCTGGGACTGTGCACACAAAGTTGGGCTTAAAAATTTTGGTCATACTTAAATAAGCAATATTAATATATTTCTTATTAATTTATTTCTTATCTATGTTTCTTATTAGTAATAGAGCATTTGTCAGGGCCTGTTATCTGACAAATATTCTCTACCTGTCTTGCCCTCTTTGAAACCTTGTCTCCTCAGTATATTGTTCTCTGTCTTTTTTTTAATTATTCACAAGTTCAAGTTCTTTGATATTACAGGTGACCATGCTTTATTTACTTTAACTGAGCAATTACATACATCATAAATAATTAAAAATAAATACCCTGTAAATAAACAGTAGGTATGGTGGCTAATGGCTCTTCTTGCATTTGTAATATTATCTCTTACTAGCTTTATTTTACAACATTTCCAGTATGGCTTCAAATAAAGTCATAAAGTATGATAACATACAGTAAACAAACTAAAAATGCGCCTTAATAACCGTGTGCTAAGGAGGTGCTCTCCCGTGCTGCTTGTTGGGGAAGGCTGTGGTACGGCAGTAGGCCTATAATGATTTAGCATGCCTAGTACACAGCTCTCGATATGGCATTAAATATTCTCACAACACTTATAGGCTAAAACGATTAAGAAACTTTATATAAGTTCATAATTATGCCAGTAACACCACACATTGGCGTGCATATGTACAAACCTGTCTGAGACACCCGTCTTCAACTCGGATACCTTCTTCTCTCTCCTCTTCCTCTAAATTGATGGTAGGCAATTATCCAACTTCCAGCGAGTGCAGCATCATTAGATGCACCACCTACCATAGGGGAGTGTGTACAGAAGGGAACACCTCTCTGCCTGTTTAGCCGTGCGTAAGGCGTAATTGATCAATCGCAAGTGGTTGGCGTGACGCAATGGGTAGCCTAGATTAGATAGATAAACTAGATTTTTTTTCTAGCGTGAGAAATCGGAGGTATGGCGTGTGAGCATGTGAAGACAATCAAATGCGTGTGTCTCACGCTCATTGCATGAGAGTTGGCAGCCCAGCATTCTTCATCTTAGATATTTTCAAGGAATACCTCACATATGCCTAATTGTATGTTGTTTACACTAACAATCCAGTCACAGCTGCTGCTCAACCAAACCCCATCAAACATTCAAATGGTAGTCTGAAGGGTCTGAACCAGGAAAGTGGCCATTTTAAAGATTGCTGTGAAACAAAACATCTATATTTCACAAGAGCTAATTATAGTACTTTCTAGAAAGTTTAAAGTGGCCCTTTTACAGAAGAGCCACTTTCAGACTCCCCCCTCAAAATCAATCTGATGGTCATGGTTTACACAGATTTGTCATTCTCCTCCTAGAAGAAATGAAATTCTACTGAGGAATCCACATTTTTTATGAAATACAGCTGCTTCAAAGTAAAAAAAAAGGATTCCTACCTCTTGTTCAGTTTGCACATAGACAGACGAAGAAGCTGCTGATGGCCCTGCCATCTCAAGATCTTCAGTGGGAAGATCAGCATTGTCGCCAGAAGAATCTGCCGACTCCATGTTATCACCACTCTGTAATGAAGATGTTAGGGCATGTTCCAGAACCTGAAAAAATTTGCAAATTTTACTTAGTAATGACAAATGTTTTTACAATTAAGAGGTTCATTTATTTAACCACTTTCTAAATATACATTTTTTTTGCTGGAGAGAAACATACAGGGCTAATTTTCAACAATTCAATAATAACATATACCAGGACATTTAATGAGGTTACCCACTGATGCGCACAGGGGCACACACATAATCCCTATAATAGAACGTGGATTCGTTTATGTTGCTAATATAATTTATTGCTAATATTGATACAAACATTATACTATTTATACCTACTCTAAACAAGGAAATATCCCTTTTGTCTCATTTACACAATGATTGTACAGGATCCCTCAGGATTCTTTACTTGAAAAATTGCAAGCAAAGGTAAAAATGTTTACCTCCAATCTTCTCCTTTTTGCTTGAGCATTGCTGGTCCATTTCTTCTTTGACTGCTTGCTTTTGTGCTCGAATTTTGTTGGAACAGCGTCAGGTTTGAGCCTTCTCTGTCCAACACTGACACCTAAACTCTCCAACAGATGGGGATTCTTCAAAAATGAATCCTCCTTGAAGTGATCAGAGCACAGAGCGGCGTATTTACCCAACTGCCAACCTTCTCACTTCACATGCACAATCCACTCTCTCCTCCTGTTTTGGAAAATGGTAAAAACTTCTTCCTGAACCGGTCCCATTGTTACAGTTCACTGCACAACAATAAGGCATGTTTTTTTTTTTAAATTCCAGAACACACATCTGTAATCAAGCCAAACGGCAATGAAAATACACGGAAGTGGACTCAACTCAAGCGATTTGTTTGGCTTACATTATGTCATGCATTGAGTGGTCACGAAAATAGCCAACAGAAATTCGCCATGATGAGCACAAAATTATTTTAATTATTACTTATTAACAATACTTCTTGGGACCAGAAGAAAATTACAGAGGTTTTATTTAACATATAAAGTTTCAAATGTGCATAAAATTAAAACCGTTGTCTATGAGCTTTAAACATGAGCTAATTTCATCCCTAATCTAGCCCCAATGAGCAAGCCTGTGGCGACGGTGGCAAGGAAAAACTCCCTCAGACAACATGAGGAAGAAATCTCGAGAGGAACCAGACTCAAAAGGGAACCCATCCTCATTTGGGTGATAACAGACAACATGACTATAGCATTAAATCAAATCAAATCAAGTTTATTTGTACAGCGCTTTTAACAATAAACATTGTCGCAAAGCAGCTTTACAGAATTTGAACGACTTAAAACATGAGCTAATTTTATCCCTAATCTATCCCCAATGAGCAAGCCTGTGGCGACAGTGGCAAGGAAAAACTCCCTCAGACGACATGAGGAAGAAACCTCGAGAGGAACCAGACTCAAAAGGGAACCCATCCTCATTTGGGCAACAACAGACAGCCTGACTATAATATTAACAGTTTTAACAGGTATAACCCTCAACTGTCCTCATGGGGCCGTCCTTCACAGGAGTGGGGCGATAAAACTCCGACCAGACACAGGGCACCAGGATGGATCAAGCAGGTACGAGGGGCAGAAGAGGCCAGCATCTCAATCCTGCTCTGGCTGGATGCTTGATTGGGTGATGGGAGCACACTCCTCAGCAATGATGAGATGCAGATGGGACCCTTAGGCCTGGCCAAGACAATTCAGTTACATTTCACCGGGTCTGGGACATGCGACAGAATGTCTGATGGCCGATTCCCTGCAGGCTACGATAGCCAGTCGAGGTCCCCACCGTCTCCACCAAAAGATTTCCTGTTGACTCCATGTAACTCAGAGGGACAGATTTGGGGTGGGGGGGAGAGAAAGAAAACACAGGTGGTTAGGTATGCCCAATGTCACCTGAATAAGTAGGAACAGTATACATATTGCACCGAGTACAAGCAGGGACTCCGGCAACTAACTATGACAGCATAACTAAAAGGAGAGAGCCAGAAGGTAACACAGGCATGAGGGAGCCCCGGGACATAAAGCAGCCAGCCACTACACCGTCAACAAACTCGAGTGAGCAAGCGAGTGGGGACTGACAGCATCCATACATCCCAGTTTACCAAAACACTCTATGTCTGAGGACCCTCCAGATCTACTCCTTTACCTCATAAACACCATTAACAAAAGGCTTGACTAAACAGATATGTTTTCAGCCTAGACTTAAATGCTGAGACTGTGTCTGATTCCCGAACATTACTTGGAAGGCTGTTCCATAACAGTGGGGCTTTGTAAGAAAAGGCTCTGCCCCCTGATGTAGCCTTCACTATACGAGGTACCAGCAGATAGCCTGCACCTTTTGATCTAAGTAGGCGTGGCGGGTCATAGAGGAGCAGAAGTTCACTCAGGTACTGTGGTGCGAGACCATTTAGTGCTTTAAAGGTCAATAGTAGTATTTTATAATCAATACGAAATTTGATTGGGAGCCAATGCAGTGTGGATAAGACAGGCGTGATGTGGTCATATTTTCTAGTTCTAGTAAGGACTCTTGCTGCGGCATTTTGAACTAACTGGAGCTTGTTTATGCACTTATTGGAACATCCAGACAGTAAGGCATTACAATAATCCAACCTGGAGGTAATGAAAGCATGGACTAGTTTTTCTGCATCATGCAATGACATTAAATTTCTTATCTTTGCAATATTTCTGAGATGAAAGAAAGCTATCCGGGTGATGTTATCAATGTGAGTTTCGAATGAAAGACTGGGGTCAATAATCACTCCGAGGTCTTTTACTGCTGCACGTGAAGAAACAGAAAGGCCATCCAGAGTTACTGTGTAATCAGAAAACTTACTTCTAGCTGTATGTGGTCCTAGCACAAGTACTTCAGTCTTGTCAGAGTTAAGCAGAAGGAAATTTATAAGCATCCAGTGTCTAATGTCCTTAACACATTCCTCAATTTTATTAAGCTGGTGTCTCTCATCAGGTTTTGCAGAGACATACAACTGTGTGTCATCAGCATAACAGTGGAAACTAATACAATGTTTACGAATAATATCGCCCAGAGGTAACATATATAGAGAAAAAAGCAGTGGACCCAAGACAGAACCTTGTGGAACACCAAACTTTACCTCGGTACGTCTAGAAATATCACCATTTATATCAACATACTGATAACGATCAGTTAGATAAGACCTGAGCCAGGAGAGGGCCATTCCCTTAACCCCCACAACATTTTCTAGTCTATCCAGAAGAATGGAATGATCAATGGTATCAAATGCTGCACTAAGGTCAAGCAACACAAGTAGCGAGACACAGCCCTGATCAGACGCCAACAGTAGGTCGTTTACTACTTTAACCAGTGCTGTCTCTGTGCTATGATGAGGTCTAAATCCTGACTGATACATTTCATGGATATTATTCCTATGTAAATATGAGCATAACTGCTGTGCCACAGCTTTTTCAAGGATCTTGGAGATAAATGGGAGATTTGATATTGGCCGATAATTGGACAGCTGACAGGGATCAAGGTCAGGTTTTTTAATCAGGGGTTTGATAACTGCTAGTTTAAAGGATTTGGGTTCATAGCCAATCATAAGAGAAGAATTTATTATTTTTAGAAGCGGTTCAATTACTCCAGGCATTATCTGTTTGAATAGATGTGTCGGTAAGGGATCTAGTACGCAAGTTGAGGCTTTTGATGTAGAGATTAATGAAAGTAATTCAGTTTCTTTTAGGGATGTAAAACATTCTAACTGATGATCTGATACAGTTATATTGTTAACTACAAGGTCACTTTCATTGTCTAACCTTAAATTAGTAGTTTGAATTTTTTTTCGGATATTCTCAATTTTGTCATTAAAAAAATTCATGAAGTCGTTGCTACTACATACTGCAGGTGTGCATGTGTTGATAGTGGACTTATTCCTGGTTAATTTTGCTACAGTATTAAATAGGAATCTAGGATTATTTTTGTTATCTTCTATTAGGGAGGAGAAATATGTTGATCTCGCAGCACTAAGAGCTTTTCTATACTTCAGGAAGCTCTCCTTCCAAGCTAATTTGAACACTACCAATTTTGTTTGACGCCATTTACGTTCCAATTTTCGAGTGGTCTGTTTTAATGTGCGAGTGTCATCATTATACCAGGGTGCTAATTTTTTGTCTCTGACCATTTTCCTTTTTAGAGGAGCTACATTATCTAAAGTATGGCGGAATGTTGACTCTAAGCATTCAGTTGCCTGATCAAGTTCTGCAGGGGCTGACAGTGACCCAATCAAAGTTGACAGCTCTGGGAGATCATTTATAAAGCTCTGTGCAGTAGTTGACATGAAAGTACGTTTAATACAGTAGCGTGGTGAGGTGCATATATTATTACTCAGACATATTTTGAATGAGATGAGACAATGATCTGAGATAACTTCAGACTGTGGAAGTATGACTATATTGTCTACGTTTAATCTGAATGTTAGTATTAGATCAAGGGTGTGACCACCATTATGGGTCGGTCCTATGACATTCTGCTTAATCCCGACTGAATCTAAGATGGACACAAACGCTGTTTTTAAAGGGTCTTCTGGGTTATCGAAGTGAATATTAAAATCTCCGACAACTAAAGCTTTGTCTAAGGAAATAACCAAATCTGAGATAAAATCTGCAAATTCAGAAAGAAACTCAGAATATGGCCCCGGGGGCCTATAAATAATAAGCAATGGAATTAACTGGGTAGACTTATTTTTCGAGGCTACATACATTATATGAGTATGAAGAACTTCAAATGTATTAAATTTATAACCAGGTTTGTGTGTTACACCTAGATAATCGTTATAAATAACCGCGACGCCTCCTCCTCTGCCAGTTAGACGAGGCTGGTGTATATAACTGTATCCAGGAGGACTCGCTTCATTTAATGCTATATATTCATTTGGCTTAATCCATGTTTCTGTTAAACACAGTACATTAAACTCCTGATCAGTAATGAGTTCATTAACCATTAGGGCTTTAGATGCAAGAGATCTAATATTTAATAGCCCCACCTTTAGATCAAAGGTGCTGGCAGCAGCTGTACAGTCAGTCTGATCTAATTTTATATTGATTAGGTTACTGGAACAAACTCTCTGAAAATTTCTACCTTTTTGTTGAGCTCGGGGAACAGACACAGTCTCGATGTAGTGGGCCCTGAGTGACGACTCTGTGCAGCTAGCAGACAGTCGGTTTAGCCTGTTCGTCTGCTCCCTGGCCTTGGCTCTGGATTGTCAGAAATTAACTAGGCCTGTTCTGAGACTATGACCTATGCTGCAGGAAATGAGAGCAGCACCTTCCCGAGTGGGATGGATACCGTCCCGCCCTAACAGGCCAGCAGTGCCCTCAAAATTAGCCCAATTATCTATAAAGCCCACACTGTTTTCAGAGCACCACCTGGACAGCCAGCAGTTCAGTGACCATAACCTGCTGTAAGCTACATCGCCACGCCGCATTGGGATGGGGCCAGAGCATACTACAGCATCGGACATCGCCTTCGCTAATTTAAACACCTCTACAAAGTTACTCTTAGTAACCTCAGACTGACGAAGGCGTATATCATTAGCTCCTGCATGGATAACTATCTTTGAGAACCTGTGCTTGCCTAGGACCCTAAGATTACCTGCTATGTCCGGCGCCCTGGCTCCCGGTATACACCTGACTAAAGCTGCTGGTGCCCCTAAAGGCTGAGCTAATTTCACGTGCCGTATGATAGAGTCCCCTATAACCAGAGCTCTTTCAGGTTTCTCAGTGGGTGCATCACTAAGGAGAGCAAACCTGTTCGACACGTGACGCGGAGAGGAGTGGTGCTCCCGTGGGCGAGCCTCAGCGGTAGCTTTGGCTCTACGCTTATGCCGCCGAGCCGTCACCCATTCGCCCCGCTGTAAGGGCTCTAATGCCGGAGTTGGGGGATTGCTAACTCCACCTAGGGCGTCCAGACTTTCCCTAACAGAAACTACACTGTTCTCACGCTCACTAACCTGCTCTAAAGCCTGGACACGCGCTTCTAGCACTGAAATCTTCTCCGTCAGAGAGCTAACTAATCTGCACTTATCACAAGTAAAGCTAATAGAGCTATCGCTAGTGACGGAGGAAGAATGACTAAACATCCTGCACTCAGCACACTGAACAGGCTGAAGGTGTGCCATGATGAAAAGATTCACGTACCTTAAATGAAGATCTGTTGATATTAAAGCAGATCAGATGGCCTCCGCTTGTGGACTTTACACAGGAGGAGAGAAAAAGAAAGCTTCCGGTCTCGGCGTTCTTCCGAAAAAAGAAAGAGAAAAAACCCGGAAAAAAAACGGAAAAAGGAAAGCAAAAGTGAAAAGTCCAAAAATGAAAGCGACAGTATAATAAAAATGAAGAGGATACTGGAAATTTATTTATAGAAAAAAAGTTAAAAAAAGGATTAGTAATTAACGCCGGCACTCGCGGGAAAAAGGACTCGGCGCGAACAACTCAGGAAACAGGAAGTGCGTCATTAACAGTTTTAACATGAAGTCAGTTTTGTTGATGTTATAACTCTTCATTGATGAAAACTTGAGTGCAAAACTGTTCATGACAACTGCAGTCCTAAAGTTAGCAAGTCAACTGTAGTCCTCAGCCATAAAAGCATTACTGTAAGTGTCCAGAGCATCTTCCAAGTGTGACTTTCAACTGTCCATATGGGGCTGTCCTCCAGAGGAGTCATGCGATGAGACTCTGACAAGACATATGGATCAGGCAGGTCCGAGGTGTCTCTAAGCTGGTGTCTCTCATCAGGTTTTGCAGAAACATACAACTGTGTGTCATCAGCATAACAGTGGAAACTAATAACATGTTTACGAATAATATCACCCAGAGGTAACATGTATAAAGAAAAAAGCAGTGGACCCAAGACAGAACCTTATGGTACACCAAACGTTACCTCAGTATGTCTAGAAAAATCACCATTTACATCAACTTACTGATAGCGATCAGTTAAATAAGAGCTGAGCCAGGAGAGGGCCGTTCCCATAACTCCCACATTTTCTAGTCTATCCAGAAGAATGGAATGATCAATGGTATCAAATGCTGCACTAAGGTCAAGCAACACAAGCAGCAAGACATAGCCCTAATCAGACACCAACAGTAGGTTGCTTACTACTTTAACCAGTGCTGTCTCTGTGCTATGATGAGGTCTAAATCCTGACTGATACATTTCATGGATATTATTCCTATGTAAATATGAGCATAACTGCTGTGCCACAGCTTTTTCAAGGATCTTGGAGATAAAGGGGAGATTTGATATTGGCCGATAATTGGACAGCTGACAGGGATCAAGGTCAGGTTTTTTAATCAGGGGTTTGATAACTGCTAGTTTAAAGGATTTGGGTTCATAGCCAATCCTAAGAGAAGAATTTATTATTTTTAGAAGCGGTTCAATTACTTCAGGTATTATCTGTTTGAATAGACAAGTTGAGGATTTTGATGTGGAGATTAATGAAAGTAATTCAATTTCTCTAAGGGGAGTAAAACATTCTAATTGCTGATCTGATACCATTATATTATTAACTACAGGGTCCCTCACATTGTCTGACCTTAAATTACAGTGGTGCTTGAAAATTTGTGAACCCTTTAGAATTTTCTACATTTCTGCATAAATATGACCTAAAACAACATCAGATTTTGACACAAGTCCTAAAAGTAGATAAAGAGAACCCAGTTAAACAAATGAGACAAAAATATTATACTTGGTAATTTATTTATTGAGAAAAATGATCCAATATTACATATCTGTGAGTAGCAAAAGTATGTGAACCTCTAGGATTAGCAGTTAATTTGAAGGTGAAATTAGAGTCAGGTGTTTTCAGTCAGTTTTATATAAATAACAGGGATCTATCAAAGTCTGATCTTCACAACACATGTTTGTGGAAGTGTATCATGGCACGAACAAAGGACATTTCTGAAGACCTCAGAAAAAGTGTTGTTGATGCTCATCAGGCTGGAAAAGGTTACAAAACCATTTCTAAAGAGTTTGGACTCCACCAATCCACAGTCAGACAGATTGTGTACAAATGGAGGAAATTCAAGACCATTGTTACCCTCCCCAGGAGTGGTGAACCAACAAAGATCACTCCAAGAGCAAGGCGTGTAATAGTCAGCGAGGTCACAAAGGACCCCAGGGTAACTTCTAAGCAACTGAAGGCCTCTCTCACATTGGCTAATGTTAATGTTCATGAGTCCACCATCAGGAGAACACTGAACAACAATGGTGTGCATGGCAGGGTTGCAAGGAGAAAGCCACTGCTCTCCAAAAAGAACATTGCTGCTCATCTGCAGTTTGCGAAAGATCACGTGGACAAGCCAGAAGGCTATTGGAAAAATGTTTTGTGGACGGATGAGACCAAAATAGAACTTTTTGGTTTAAATGAGAAGCGTTATGTTTGGATAAAGGAAAACACTGCATTCCAGTATAAAAACCTTATCTCATCTGTGAAACATGGTGGTGGTAGTATCATGGTTTGGGCCTGTTTTGTTGCATCTGGGCCATGACTGCTTGCCATCATTGATGGAACAATGAATTCTGAATTATACCAGCGAATTCTAAAGGAAAATGTCAGGACATCTGTCGATGAACTGAATCTCAAGAGAAGGTGGGTCATGCAGCAAGACAACGACCCTAAGCACACAAGTCGTTCTACCAAAGAATGGTTAAAGAAGAATTATGTTTTGGAATGGCCAAGTCAAAGTCCTGACCTTAATCCAATTGAAATGTTGTGGAAGGACCTGAAGCGAGCAGTTCATGTGAGGAAACCCACCAACATCCCAGAGTTGAAGCTGTTCTGTACAGAGGAATGGGTTGAAATTCCTCCAAGCCAGTCTGTAGGATTGATCAACAGTTACTGGAAATGTTTAGTTGCAGTTATTGCTGCACAAGGGGATCACACCAGATACTGAAAGCAAAGGTTCACATACTTTTGCCACTCATAGATATGTAATCATTTTCCTCAATAAATAAATGACCAAGTATAATATTTTTGTCTCATTTGTTGAACTGGGTTCTCTTTATCTACTTTTAGGACTTGTGTGAAAATCTGATGATGTTTTCGGTCATATTTATGCAGAAATATAGAAAATTCTAAAGGGTTCACAAACTTTCAAGCACCACTGTAGTATTTTGAATTTTTTGTCAGATATTTTCAATTTTGTCATTAAAAAAATTCATGAAGTCATTGCTACTACATACTGCAGGAGTGCATGTGTCGAGAGTGAACTTCTTCCTGGTTAATTTTGCTACAGTATTTGTCAGTCTTGCGCGCCTTGGTGCGTACAACTGAAGGTGCGCCAAGTGGGCTACAGTGTGCACGCCAAGAACAAGGCACACCTGTTTTCTATCAGTGAACTATGTTGGACTATTTAAGGACTGCGCCGAGGGTAATGCTATGCGAAGTATTACGCGGCATCTAGTGTGCATACCAAGCCTTGTTTCCCGTTCCTGTTGATTTCCTGGTTTCCTGACTCCTGTTCTCATTCCTAGTTCTCATCCTCATTTTGCCTCCGATATCCTGTTTGTGCCTCAATCAACCTCTTGCCTGTTATCCTGCCTGAGGCCCAAGACCAAAAAGGGTGTGAGACAGTTCCTGGGGCTGGCTGGCTACGATTGTAGGTTTGTGTCTAATTATTCAGATGTTACCAGCCCACTGACTGATCTCACTAAAAAGGAAGCACCAGATCCAGTCCAGTGGATGTAGCCATGTGAAAAGGCCTTCACCCAGGTAAAAACTGCACTGTGTGGTGGGCCACTTTTACACACCCCTGACTTTTCTCTCCCTTTTATTTTGCAGAACAATGCATCAAAAAGAGGGCTGGGGTTTGTTTTGTCCCAGATGGTAGAGGGAGAGGAGCGCCCAGTGCTGTACATAAGCTGCAAGCTCTCCATGCGAGAGACTAAGGCCAAGTTTACATTAGACTGTATCTGTCTCGTTTTCTTCACAGATGCACTGTCCATTTACATTAAACCGCCTGGAAACGCTGGGAAACGGGAATCTGCCAGGGTCCACGTATTCAATCCAGATCGTGTCAGCTCCGGTGCTGTGTAAACATTGAGATACGCGGATACGCTGTGCTGAGCTCTAGCTGGCGTCGTCATTGGACAACGTCACTGTGACATCCACCTTCCTGATTCGCTGGCGTTGGTCATGTGATGCGACTGCTGAAAAACGGCGCGGACTTCCGCCTTGTATCACCTTTCATTAAAGAGTATAAAAGTATGAAAATACTGATGCAAATACTGCCCATTGTGTAGTTATGATTGTCTTTAGGCTTGCCATCCTTCCACTTGCAAGTGGTAAGTGATATGCGCTGGGATCACACACACAGCGGCTCAGTCCCGAATCACAGCTTGTGCACTTCACTCGCGTGCTCTGTGAGCTGCGCAAGGCCAGAGTGCGCACCCTCCAGAGGGCACTCGCTGTTCAGGGCGGAGTGATTTGGAGCGCAGGATGCCTGCGGAGCCGAGCGTATCCGTGTACTGGTGTTGCTGTGTGCACGCAAATCGTGTATTGGTGTTGCTGTGTGCACACTAATCATTTTAAAAACGTTAATCTGATGATCCGCTGATACGGTCTAATGTAAACATGGGCTAAGTACAGCACCATTGAGGAAGAGTGCTTGGCCATCAAGTGGGCCATCCTCACCCTCCAGTACTACCTACTGGGATGCCCATTCGCCCTCTGCTCAGATCACACCCAATCCAGCGACTCCACCGCATTAAGAATGCCAATGTGTGGATCACCAATTGGTATCAAGCTCTGCAGCCCTTTAAGTTTTTGGTGGTCCACAGGCCAGGGGCACAGATGGTGGTGGTGGACTACCTTTCCTGTGACAGGGTAGTCAGTTGCAGGCCAGACTGCTCCCTGGCCTGAGTTTGGTGGTGGGGGTATGTGGCACCAGTTGTGTGGTTGAATGCCAGTTTGTGAACGGAGAGCAAAGCCAGGGAAGTTGATTGGCAAAGTGATTGCACCTGAGTGTAATTAATGAACTGTGTGTGTGTTTTCCCAGTGATGGGGAGCAGATGAAAGGGTGGAAAGGAGAGAAGAAGGAGAGAGATTACCTGTGTGCCATGTTTGTGTGTGCATGTGTCTGTCAGAGTGAGGCATTATTTGAATCACTGAAAGCTGAAAAGCTTAAAGAAAAGGTGCCATAGCACCAAATCCGCCTGTCCCAGTGCTTCACTGTCCAACCACTGCCAACAAGAGTACTACATTATATATCCATCCATCCATCCATTATCTGTAGCTGCTTATCCTGTACAGGGTCGTAGGCAAGCTGGAGCCTATCCCAGCTAACTATGGGCGAGAGGCGGGGTACACACTGGACAAGTTGCCAGATCATCACAGGACTGACACATAGAGACAAACAACCATTCACATTCACACCTACGGTCAATTTAGAGCCACTAATTATCTTAACCTGCATGTCTTTGGATAGTGGTAGAAAACCCACACAGACACAGGGAGAACATGCAAACTCCACACAGAAAAGCCCCCGTCAGCCACTGGGTTCGAACCCAGGACTTTCTTCATTTTATACACACACACACACACACACAGGGTGTTTCAAAAAAATATTTTTGAGATGTAAATATCCCAGAAACTATATAGTCTAAGCAAATGAAACTGAACAGGCTTAATGTTGAGCAATATAAGATTTATTCCTCAAAATTTGAATGAGAAATTCAAAGGTATGTGGATTCCATGAATGATTTCACAAATTCTCAATATGCGCACTGCCTGAGACACAGCACACGTCAAGTTGGTAGTCCAGCTCCTGCCAAACATGCTGCAGCATGTCTTTGGTAACAGTCTTTTCTGGTAACAGTGCATTTTTAGAGAATTCTCTCATAAATGCATGCTGCACAGTCTTGTCTGACTGTGTTCGAGCGTACTCTAGCACACAAAATGCTTTTAATTTTCCAGTGAATGGCATTTCTGTACCTAAAAAGATAAACACACACACACAAATGCGCCTCATCAGCTATAAGCCATGTACGAGGAGATTGAGTGGAGTAACTGTTTTATTCTCTCCACATTCACTGGATTTCGAGAAACAGAGCATTTTTATTTTTGGGCAATTCCATGTAAATGTCAACCTCACCATGCAAAAATAAAGCAACATGTAATACATCAAAACCACTCCCAGAGATATCGCCTAGGCCTGTATTTTACAGATGTGAATAAGTTGAACCAATTTGTCACAAGAATTGTTCCCTTCGCCTTAATATGTCAGTCTTTCTTTCTTATAATGTAAAACCCAAGCTAAAATCAACTTTGATCATATACAAGTCTATATTATTGCCACAAGCCACAGAAATGTATGCTAAAATCCACAAAACAGCAAAACAATAGCCATCCTAAATATTATTTAAGAACTTTGATAGTTTTAGCTGATATTTAGAGAGTTTTTCAAAGGGTTATGGTGGTTAAATTGCTGATTTTCTAAACATATGCCATGTCCATTTCAGACGCGTCACATCCATAACGGAATTTCGTCACATCCATAACGCTGACTTTTCCTTCCGAAACTCTGCATGAAATACAAAATATTTTAAACAAAGATTTTTTAATATTCACCTTGGACCCCTCTATCAAATGGATATCTCCATTTCGACATTAGGTTTACAATTTCACAGAGTTTGATAAAAATGTACAGTCACCCAAGAAAAGTGATACTTTTTCTGTCACATCCATAACGCATCTTTTATTGGCGTTTTCTGGCATGCCCTAGATGTACTATGGGAATTGTTCTTGTTCTATCACGTCTCCAGTATGGTACAGCCTTAAAATATGCAACACCTGTTTAAATACTGGGAGACAATAAAACATGCACTGGGTCATTTGTTGCCATTTTGAGTTCAAGTGTCACGTCCATAACGCTGGAATTGCTCTTTTAGCAAATTTGATAAATAAAAACTTTATTTAAAACTTCTGATCAAATCATTTCCACTTAGAATGTAAACAAGCCAGCAGAATGATAGTAGCAATTTGTGAAAAATGCTATAATAATAATTCTGGAAAAATAAAAAAAGATACATTCTTACCATCAAATACTTTTATTCCCCATTTTGCTGTTGTTTTTTTTTGTATTTTTTGGGGGTTTTGCTTTCGAGTAGGGTTTTTATTTCGTCTTCGGTTGGTTCAGCAACATGCGCTACCATTTTGTTTTTCTTTACTCATGGTGTCATGGTCCTACCTGTGGGCTTTTCTCTTCAGGCAACATCTCCACTCAGCATTACCGGCCACGCCCACACTCACTTCCTCTTATTAACTTCCAGTGGCTGTCATTGGCTGTTGCCGATCATCTGCTTCCCCCCGTGTGTATTTAAGCTGCAGTCCTCCCAAGCTTCTGTGTCAAATCGTCTGCAACTTCCAGCGTGATAACCTGCTCTGTGTTCTTACTACTCTGACTCCTGACGATATTCTGTTCCATCTGACTCTGTCTGCTCTCCAGCCCCGGTAACCTGATCTGTCTTCTGTCCTGTCAACTCTGCCTCTTGCCTGCCTCTCCTGTACCTTCACCTGATCTCCAGCCTGCCCAGCCCTGCTGCTCGCCTGCCTGTCCATCAACCCGGTGTGAGCAGCCCTGCCTGGAGCCCTACTCTCCAGCCCCGGTAACCTGACCCTGCATTTCTGTCCCCTATCTTGCTATCTGATCTGTGACTCTGTGTTCCAGCCTGCTGAGGGACTACTGCTGGGAGACTGCCTGAAACCCAAGTGCTGTCAGCCTACAGCCACACCTCTCTGACAACGCCTGATCCTGTCTGATCTCAGAAGCTAAGCAGGGTCATGTTTGGTCAGTACTTGGATGGGAGACCTCTTACGTCACCACCACGCTCCCACCAGCCATCCCTGCCTCTCAGTTCTCCTGCCACTGAACTTCACACACATTCTCCCAACTCCCTTTTCCCCTTGTTAGTTTTTTTCTTTTTTATCAGACATCTAATTTTTTAGGTTTGTTTACCTGACGTGTTTCGACGTACGACTGTCGTCTTCCTCAGAGTGTCACCGGATGTTATTGGTGACGCATCTTTTATCAGCTGATGTTTCCGAAGGCGTGGCCTTCCTGTCTGGATTGACAGGTCGGTCACGCCTTCTACTGTCAGTTCGTCCCCTGCAAGATGGCACTCCAGGTATGGGAGAGCATGTATGCTCCCTCATCTCGGTTGATGGTCCTCGGGCTTCGCTTACGGATCTCTATGGCCTCCCTGATCCCTTTTCCCCTGTTATTAATAAACTGTGCTTTGAGTGCATTTGATCTCCTCTCCTGTCTGGTCCCTGACAGAACGATCTGACCAAGACATGGAGTCAGTGCCCAAACCCTCTGCCCTAGACCGGCTGCAGTGCACCGAAGGAGATGTCAGTCGGATGTCTGCCGACGTTACAGCCCTGATCCAGCTTGGTCAGCAGCAACAGCAACAACGACTGGACCAAGCACTCCAGCTGCTTACCGCCCTAGCACCCCCTGTCATACCCGCCGCTGACTTGCCAGCTCTGGGAGGTGCTCCTGCTGCACTCGATGCCCCGGAACCCAAGGTCGGCAGTCCGGAGCGTTTTGACAGTGACCCCTCCCAAGTCCGTGCTTTCCTGACCAGCTGCCGGTTGCTGTTCGACCTGCAGCCCAGAACCTTCGCATCGGAGGCAGTGAAGGTGGCCTTCGTCATCACTCATCTGACTGGCCGCGCCCGCCTGTGGGGGACTGCTGAGTATGAACGCCGGACACTGGCGTGTGCCTCCTTCTCCCTGTTTGCAGCGGAGATGATTAAGGTCTTCGACCTGGGCTTGTCATCAGTAGAGGCATCCGGAGGACTGATGAGAATTCGCCAAGGCAGACGTACAGTGACTGACCACTTGATCGATTTCCGGACCTTGGCCCGGCGCAGCAAGTGGAACATGCAGGCGCTGGTGGACGCCTTTCTGCACAGCCTGGCCAACTACATGAAGGACGAATTGGTCTCGTACGAACAACCGTAGACACTCGATGAGGCCATCGCCCTGGCTGTCCGCATTGACCGCCGGGTCCAGACCCGTCGACGAGAGAAGGCCCGCCAGACTCAGTCAGTCATCAGCACACGGAGAAGCCCGAGCTCGCCGGACATAGGAGGGGCCCGGCTGGGTTCAATGATCCTCCAATCCTCCACCAGCCAGAAACCTATGCTCCAAGTTTGCCTTCGTCTGTCGGATTCCACCCACACCCTGGCCGCCCTGGTTGACTCTGGTGCCGAGGCTAACATCATGGACACCGAGCTTGCATGCCAGTTGGGTCTGCAAAGCCATCATTTATCCTCTCCCGTTCCAGCCAGGGCGCTGGATGGCCATCTCCTTGGCACTGTCACCCGCCTCACTGCCCCTGTCCTGATGAGTCTGTCTGGTACCCACCACGAAACCATCCAGTTTCACCTGCTCCGTTCCCCCGGCCAACCTCTCATCCTGGGCTATCCATGGCTCCGCCAGCACAGTCCTCACCTCGACTGGGCCACTGGAGCGATAAGAGAATGGGGCAAGGACTGCCACCGGACCTGCTTACGAGCCGCCACTCTAACCTCTCGTACTCCACCTGCCAGCTCTGCCCCCGACTTCACTAATGTCCCAGTGTGTTATCACAGCCTTCGGGAGGTATTCAGCAAAGCCAAGGCCACTTCCTTGCCCCCTCACCGGCCCTACGACTGCGCCATTGATCTCCTCCCAGGCACTGCACCACCCAAGGGCCATCTCTACTCTCTGTCCGCCCTGGAAAGGAAGGCGATGGAGGCCTACATTAGTGACTCTCTGGCTGCCGGCCTCATCCGTCCATCCTCTTCTCCCGCCGGCGCTGGGTTCTTCTTTGTGGGAAAGAAGGATGGATCCCTGCGCCCCTGCATCGATTACAGGGGTCTCAACGACATCACTGTCAAGAACCAATACCCTCTCCCACTGCTTACCTCCGCCTTCGAGCTGCTCCAGGGAGCCACGGTCTTCACCAAACTCGATCTCTGGAATGCCTACCACCTGGTTCGGATAAGGGAGGTAGACGAGTGGAAGACCACGTTCAACACCCCCACCGGTCACTATGAATACCGGGTGATGACGTTTGGCCTTACCAACGTGCCAGCGGTATTCCAGGCTCTGGTGAATGATGTCCTGCGAGATATGTTGAACAAGTTAGTATTCGTTTTCCTCGACGACATTCTGATCTTCTCAAAGATCCTGTCTGAACACACCCAGCATGTCCAGCAAGTGCTCCGTCATCTCCTTGAAAACTCCCTCTTCGTCAAGGCAGAGAAGTGTGAGTTTCACGCCAAGTCTGTGGGGTTCCTGGGGTACATCGTGGCAGAGGGGAGCATCCAGATGGACCCTGCCAAAGTCTCAGCAGTAACTTCATGGCCAGTACCAGAGAGCAGGAAGAAGCTTCAGCAGTTCCTGGGCTTTGCAAATTTCTACAGGAAATTCATTCGTAATTACAGCACCGTTGTGTCACCCCTCACCGCCTTGACCAGCACCAAACAGCCTTTCACCTGGACTCCGGCTGCCAACGAAGCCTTTGCCACCCTCAAGGCTCGGTTCACCACTGCTCCCATCCTCCAGATGCCAGATGCGGAGCGGCAATTCATCGTTGAGGTGGACGCCTCGGATGTGGGAGTTGGGGCAGTGCTCTCACAGAGGCCAGCGGATGACAACAAACTCCACCCCTGTGCGTTCTTCTCCTGCCGGCTATCGCCGGCCGAACGCAATTACAATATAGGCAACCAGGAACTGCTGGCAGTCAAGCTTGCCCTGGAGGAATGGCGTCACTGGCTGGAGGGGTGCGTAGTCCCATTCCTGGTCTGGACAGACCATAAGAATCTGGAATACATCCGCACCGCCAAACGACTCAACCCCAGACAGGCCCGCTGGGCTCTCTTTTTCACCAGATTCAATTTCACCCTTTCATACTGGCCCGGATTAGCACCAATGGCGGTCGGTCCCCTGGGTCTACTAAATATTAGGGAATATATGATGACTATTCCTTCTATGGTAAGACTATAAATACTTGCTTTCAATTGGGTTATGGTTTTTAATGGAATGTTGCATAAGGATATAAAGGCCATGAAGAAAGGGGAGCAGTGCACACACCCTGAACCATTTTTTGCTCTGCTTTTCTTTTTGCACTGAGAAACCAACAATAAAGATTATTTTTCTCTGCTTGGATCCAAATGAGTGAGTTTTTCTTTTCCCACCACAATTTGGCATAGTTAGCAGGATCCAACTTGCAGCAGAGAATCTTTTTGTTTTGTTCCCCCCCCCCCCCCCCCCCGTTTTAGAGGCAATCTGAACAAGCTCTACAGAGACAGATCTGCATTTACAGTCCACATGCTGAGTGAGGCGAAGGACACAGAAGGGAAGTTCACTGCTGCTGCTCAGATCGAATGATTTGGCGAGAGAAAAATTCTTGTGTGCTATTTTTGCCTAAAATTACTAATTTATTAATCTGCTGATCTGGAATGGTGAAAGATTGTAGTGCAGAATCTTGAACTGCATAGTGACACATATATATTAGTGTGTGCACGGGCGCAGATAGAGGGGGGGACGGGGGGGATTCGTCCCACCCAGATTTAAATTCACCTCGTTCGGTCCCCCCCACTTATAGGGAGGAAAAAACGTCTATGCTGTCTTTCTTTGCATAAGGCAAACCTCACAGAAAAATCAAAAGACTAATTACCATTCGGTTTATTGAGGTGCACAGCAGTACTTTTTTTTTTTTGATTGATTGATTTCGCAATAGAAACATATACATAACATGTGAACATATAAATATTGCGGAGGATAACACAAAAAGTAAAAATACTTATTTCCATTGTGGTCCTCGAAATACATACATAGTTGCAACTGCGCAGACTGCATAGGTTGCGAGCTCGAGCTTGGTTGCTTTGGTTACCCACAACAAATTTGACAGGTATATCGGGGACAGCTCCTCCTAGTTCAGGACCCCAACACGGCATGATGAAGGGTGCCAAAAGGCAGAAAACAATTGCATCATTTTTAAAAAAAAAACGACTGTAAGTAAACTGTGCCTTACTTTATCATATCACCTTGCAATTTTTTGATAGTCTGTTCAAAGTAATGTCGTAGTGAAAGTAAAATCGTACGGAGTAGAGATGCCTTTCTGGTAGCCTCCTTCTTTTGGTGGCAGCCTGTAGATACAGTGCTCAGAAGGCAGTTTTAATGTTTAATCTGGTGTTCCCTGCCATAATTTCAGCGAGCATATTGTTTCATAAGGAAACTTTGCGAAGAGTTGTTGACTGACTGCCGCTCACGCAACACACAGGCATAGTTAGAAAGTCAGGATGCACTGGTTTACACTTTACACACACACACACGTAGCCCAGCCTCTCGCTATGTTTAACAGTTGGAACTTAGCGGTTTTAAAACTAGTTTTGCAATGTCTGTGCGTGATGATAATGTGTAAACTTTGGATTTCCATAGGCTATGTTAAAATGTTATCATTGTCCTGGCCTGCAGGTAGTTCCTGGTGATGGTAGTGAGGGAGGTGAAATAACATGTATACACACTACCGTTCAAAAGTTTGGGGTCACCCAGACAATTTTGTGTTTTCCATGAAAAGTCACACTTTTATTTACCACCATAAGTTGTAAAATGAATAGAAAATATAGTCAAGACATTTTTTCTGGCCATTTTGAGCATTAAATCGACCCCACAAATGTGATGCTCCAGAAACTCAATCTGCTCACAGGAAGGTCAGTTTTATAGCTTCTCTAAAGAGCTAAACTGTTTTCAGCTGTGCTAACATGATTGTACAAGGGTTTTCTAATCATCCATTAGCCTTCTGAGGCAATGAGCAAACACATTGTACCATTAGAACACTGGAGTGATAGTTGCTGGAAATGGGCCTCTATACACCTATGTAGATATTGCACCAAAAACCAGACATTTGCAGCTAGAATAGTCATTTACCACATTAGCAATGTAAAGAGTGTATTTCTGATTAGTTTAAAGTGATCTTCATTGAAAAGAACAGTGCTTTTCTTTCAAAAATAAGGACATTTCAAAGTGCCCCCAAACTTTTGAATGGTAGTGTGTGTGTGTGTGTGTATATATATATATATACACACACATATATATTACACACAAAATGGAATCATTTGCTGACAGCTCAGTCCCCCCCAGTTCAAAAATCCTATCTGCGCCCCTGAGTGTGTGTACATGTAGAGAGAAAAAAGTCCACCATTCTTTAAAGGAGATACGCAGAACCTTTATTTTTAAATACATTGAGTAGATAGCATCTCCATCCTTGACTTTTGTATGCTGCATAAATGGGAATATATATATATATATATATATATATATATATATATAATCACTGTCACCTCACAGCAAGAAGGTTCTGGGTTCGAGCCCAGTGGCTGACGAGGGCCTTTCTGTGTGGAGTTTTCATGCTCTCCCCATGTCCGTGTGGGTTTCCTTTCCCCCACAGTCCAAAGGCATGCAGGTTAAGCTAATTGGTGGCTCCAAATTGACCGTAGGTGTGACTGAGAGTGTGAATGGTTGTCTGTGTCTATGTGTCAGCCCTGCGATGATCTGGCAACTTGTCCAGGGTGTACCCCGCCTCTCGCCCATAGTCAGCTGAGATAGGCTCCAGCTTGCCTGCAACCCTGTAGAATAGGATAAGCAGCTACAGATAATGGATGGATTTATTTATTTTATTTTTTTTTTTTTTTGAGAGTTAAAATCGACTGCAAAGTTGGCATTCGAGCTGCCCTGCTGAGCCAGCCAGCCCTGAGTGCATGACATCACAGCATTAACTGGTTTTAAGGCCAAGGCCTTTGACAGCTGTAGACCAAAGCCAGACTCAGCAGGCAAGAGTGGTTGCAATGGCCTCTTCATTCGGATTTATTGGAGATTCTTTAGGTTCCTCAGATAGTAATACATCTGACTGTGATAGTCCTGAAATTGGAGTGTGTGTACATGCTACTGCTATACATGTAGAACCGTATTCAGTTTGAACCATCGGAAAGTGAATCCGATAGTAACACGTCGGCCACAGAGGCCCCCACCTTACGAAATAAAGCCAGAGAACAAAGCCGTCTAGACAATTGGATGGAATTGAACTGACAGTCTCATGTGACTCTCATTAAAACAGGATAGGCGTTATAACCTATGCAACATACATGTGCATGCATGCATTTTCACTGATAAAACGTAAAAGGCTAATTAAGTAATCAGATGAACTGAGACAATCACATTTTGAAGCAAATTAAATAATCTTATCTCTCTCTCGGGTATCCCTCGAGTCGAGTAAGATTGTCCAAAAAGAAAGTTTATCGCTTGTGCACCTGTTGGTGGCTAACAAGCCCGATTTGGGAGGTGCAGATTTTGCCACACACGGTGCAGGTATAGGTGGGAGTTGACGCTTCCACTGGGGGAGCCCTATCGCACTCCTTGCGCTGCTGGCATTTTTCCTCTGTCTTGCGACGACGCTCATGCTCAAACAGTGTCACACCCTCCCGGACTGCATTTCGCCTTCTAGCTCTGTCACGAGCCAGGTCTTCCCAGCCCACCAAATTGATATTGCAAGCTTTAAGAGTGGCTTTCAGATTGTCCTTGAAATGTTTCCTTTGTCCCCCTTGGGATCTAGTGCCTGAGCCCAGTTCCCCATAGAAGATTTGCTTTGGAAGGCGGGAATCTTCCAGCCTAACGACATGTTCTGTCCAATGCAGTTGATTTTCAATCACCATGGCTTCAATGCTTGTGCAGTTTGTTTCCTCCAGAATGCTGTTATTCGTCCGTCGGTCTTGCCAACTCACGCCCAGAATGCGGCGGAGACACCACTGATGGTACTTTTCCAGGCTTTTAATGTGACGTCTGTAAGTGGTCCAGGATTCTGAACTGTATAGGAGGGAAGGTAGCATGACAGCCTTGTAGACTAGGATTTTGGTATCAGTCCTTATCCCTCTCTCTTCAAACACTCTCTCACGCAGCCTGCCAAAGGCGCAGCTTGCAGCCTTCAGACGATGTAGAATCTCTGCATTGATGTCAGCTTTAGTAGAAAGAGCACTGCCTAGGTAGGGGAAGCTCTGGACATTCTTGAGCGCAGACCCACTAATCTTAAGAGAAGGAGAGATAAGGTGCTGACCAGAAGAAGAAGAAACCTTTGTCACATGCACACTTCAAGCACAGTGAAATTCATCCTCTGCATTTAACCCATCTGAAGCAGTGAACACACATGCACACACAGCCAGAGCAGTGGGCAGCCACACCAGAGCGCCCGGGGAGCAGTCAGGGTCAGGTACCTTGCTCAAGGGCACCTCAGCCCAAGGCCGCCCCACATCAACCTAACTGCATGTCTTTGGATTGTGGGGGAAACCGGAGTACCCGGAGGAAACCCACGCAGACACGGGGAGAACATGCAAACTCCACACAGAAAGGCCCTCGCCGGCCGCTGGGTTCGAACCCGGAACCTTCTTGCTGTGAGGCTACCGTGCTAACCACTACACTGGTTGGTAGAGGACTTCTGTTTTCTTGACATTTACGGAGAGGCCGAGCCTCTGGTACACATACGTAAAAGCATCTAAAATGGCCTGGAATTGATTTTCTGAGGTGGTGCGAATACAGTTATCATCAGCATACTGAAACTCGATCAGATAAGTGGTAGCGGTCTTAGTTCTTGCTTTCAACCTTCGGAGATTGAACAGCCCTCCGTCCATTCTATAGACAACCTCTATACCGTCAGGTAGTCTGTCTTGTATCAGATGAAAAATGGCAAATATGAAGATGGAGAAGAAGGTAGGTGCAATCACACAACCTTGCTTTACGCCAGTCTGCACCTCAAAGGCCTCATTGTTACCTGGGCTGCCAAGGACTCTGGCAGACAGGCCATCATGAAGGAGCTTCAGAATGGAGATAAACTTTTCAGGGCATCTGTATTTAGCCAGGATTCGCCACAGAGCTTCTCAATTGACTGAGTCAAATGCCTTTGTTAGATCTATAAAGGCCATGTAAAGTGGCTGGTGCTGCTCTCAATACTTCTCTTGTAAATGCCAGGTAGTGAAGATCATGTCGGTCGTTCCTCTGTTAGCTCAGAAGCCACACTGAGACTCTGGTAGAAATCCCTCAGCGTGCGGATATAAACGATTAGCGAGGATTTGAACAATGATCTTGCCAGCAGTAGCAAGAAGGGAGATGCCACAATAGTTTCCACAGTCGGATTTATCCCCTTTCTTGAAGATCCTAACTATGTCTGCGTCCTGTAGGTCCGATGTTATCTCCTCCGTCTGCCAGATAAGAAGAATGAGTTGGTGAAGATCTGGCCAATTCATCGCCTCCCTGCTTAAATATCTCTGCTGGTATTTCATCAACACCTGGAGCCTTTACGTTTTTCATTTGATTGATAGTGGATTTTATTTCGCTAAGACTCGGTTCTGCTCCCAGCTCAGCATTGACTGGTAATTGCAGGATCTCATCAAAAACAGACTCATCTACGGAAGAGTTGCAGTTTAAAAGATCTTGGAAGTATTCTTTTCAGTGCTGATTGATGCTTTCTGTATCTTTTAGGAGATTACCATCTTTGTCTTTTATGGGTGTCTCACCATGTATGCTGGATCCAAATATAGTTCTGGTGGCACTAAAAAAGCCATGGCTATCTCCTCTGTCTGCAAGATCTTGAAGCTGCTCCGCTTTGGCTGCCCACCACTGGTCTTTTATACAGCCTTTGAACTTTGGCTTATATATTGTGGTAGGCAGTCCTTTTAGCTTCGTTAGCTGGATCACTTTGCCAGGTACAGAAAGCCTTCCTCTTTCCAGATATAAGTTCTCCAATCGCATGATCATTTTCGTCAAACCAGTCCTGGTGTTTCCTAGTGCTGTAGCTGATTGAGCCTTCACTACTTGACAGAATGGCTGCTTTCAGATCCTCCCAGTACTTCTCAATATTACTGCCATAGATGGACAAGAGAGCCTGGTGGAGAGCAAGCTGTAGTTGTTCGCACATCTCAGGATCTTTCAGTCTTTCAACATCCAGTCTCCTTCTTGGTTGTTTTGCTATATGTCACCTCTTATGATGAAGCTTTAAAGCAAATGATGGAGCAGACGAGCTGGTGGTCCATACAGCAGTCATCTGCACTAGTGATTGCTTTAGTTATTTGGACATCTTTCAAGTCTCGAGCTTGAACCATGACATAATCAATCAAGTGCCAGTGCTTTGATCTTGGTTGTTGCCAAGTGGTTTTGAGTTTGTTCCTCTGGCGGAAAACAGTGTTGGTGATGGTAAGCTGGTGTTCTGCGCAAAGGTAAGCTAAAGAACTCCATTAGAGTTGCTTTTCCCCACCCCTTCCTTACCAATTATTCCTTTCCAAAGTTCATGTTCTCTTCCAACCCTTGCGTTGAAGTCGCCAAGAATGATAATCTTATCTTTATGAACGCTTGTCAAGATGGTATCAAGTGTTGAGTAGAAGGCTTCCTTCGTTTCCTCTTCAGCGTCAAGGGTTGGTGCATATGCACATATAACAGTGGCATACTGATTTCTGTCAAGAGAGGTGCAGCTTCATGATATGCTCATTTACACCATGAGGAAGAACAGTAAGATGTTTGGTCAATTCGCTTCTAATTGCAAAACCGACACCATGTGCTCGTGGCTGGCCTTCCGGTCTGCCTTGCCAATAGAAGGTATATCCACCCCCATGTTCTTTCAACTGTCCAGCTCCAGCTCTTCAGGTTTCTTGAAGAGCAGCAATGTTGACCTGAAAATGCTTCAATTTGCGGGACACTAAGGCAGTTCTTCTTTCAGGACGATCAGTGTGTTCAGGGATGTCCAGAAGCATACGTACATTCCAAGTTGCAAAGTGTAGTTTGTAAGTTTTTCAACCACTAGGGTGGTGATCCTGCTGGATGTGGTATTCCAGCCAGGGGTACATGGAACAGGCTATTTTTGGGGCACCTTTTCTAGTCTTCTCCCCATTACAGGGTGAGCAGAGTGGATAGTAAAAAGGGCTGCTCAGTCGCAGAGAATGCTGCCAAGATGCTCTTCTGTTCCTATCCAAGAGTGGGACGACTGAATCAGAACTCTGCCACCTATCATGCCGGTTTGAAACTAAGGACTTCCAGATCTCACTAATCCTGTCCCCGTCACCTCTCGCCGATCACCGAAGGACTTGTTTGGATTAACAAGAGATTCTTTGATGGACACCTTGTGCGTGAAATCTTTTAACGTGGGATCACTGGTGCACAGCAGTAAACACACGGTGCTTGTGCAGGGAATGGTCCAAGTCCAGTGGCAGGGAAAGAACCCTGAAGACCAGGGATCCAATTACTGCAGCAGTTACCACCAATATGGTTGGATTTTTATCAGGGTTGTCTCCCCTAGATCTGCTGCGTTCTGTGAGACCAGGGGTGGTGCATGGAGCCACTGTGGATGGTCTTCGGCATGTGAGAGGCTGGATGGTGTTGGCCACTTGCTGATGACGAGCTGGCTATATTTTACACATCACATGCCACCGGATCTGGGGAGACCAGTCTGGGACGCCAAGTTGTCAAACGGCCAGCCAGAAAGGTACTACTCCTCCAGTGATCTTTACCCCTAAATAATCTTATACCATTAACTTAAATACACAATACAAGTTACATGTATTAAATCTAAATGCAGGTAAACAATGAGTGCTGTTGTTATGTAACCAAATGAGAGTTGCATCTTACCCGTTTGTGGTTTTGCTTCTTGAAGGCCGATCTTGTGGCTGATTGTTTCAAAAACAATCTGACTTCAGTTCTTCATTCATTTGCTTCTTCCACATAAGGGCGAGATATTGCTGCTGAGGCAAGCATATCCAGCAGAGGAATCTGACAACTGGTCCACTCATTCATTCTCCATTTTCTCCATACTGAGTACTCCACCATTACTGCTCGGTTCACACTCTGGGAGAACTGGTGCAACTGAACTTACCTTGCCTTTTCTTGTAGTTTTCTTTTCCTTTAATTGTTGGTACTGCATCCTCTTTCAATATGGGCTTATAGCCAATGCTCCTCAACAGATCAGAGGTTCCATACAAGTCATCAGTAAAATGTACCTGTGAATTTCTCGCAAAACGTGTCCAAATCTTTGCAGTTTGAACATTCTTGGGCCATGAATACAACATAAATCCACCTTCTGTTGTGTTGCTGCACCCGGCAGCAACACATCTACGTGGCATGGCAATAAATTAGCTCAAAATGGAGGATCGAAGTTGCAATTCGCACTGTGTTTTAGTATAGTGAAAATGGCAATGAGACCAATAGCCTTCCTGCTGTGATGTCACAGATGTCAAGGTCATTCACTCAGACCACTACCTATATGAAATCATTTTAATTGTAAAAATTATGATATTAGATTTATTGTTAACACTTAAAACTATTCCTATGCTATTCTTGAGGTCTCAAGGCATTTATAAACAAAAGGTGAGGCCATGGTTCTGCATATCTCCTTTAAGTTAAGGTTTGTGGAAATCTTGCCTGTATTTTGATGAAGATTCAGTATTTGTGTGGCCATGCACGTCTGGGACACGGTACGGAGAATAAACCTTCACATTCCAGATAGCTGACAACAAATAGAGTATTACGGGATTGGCATAATATAAAATGGGACAGAAAGAGTCCAAGCAGGGCGGCACGGTGGTGTAGTGGTTAGCGCTGTCGCCTCACAGCAAGAAGGTCCTGGGTTCGAGCCCCGGGGCCGGCGAGGGCCTTTCTGTGTGGAGTTTGCATGTTCTCCCCGTGTCCGCGTGGGTTTCCTCCGGGTACTCCGGTTTCCCCCACAGTCCAAAGACATGCAGGTTAGGTTAACTGGTGACTCTAAATTGACCGTAGGTGTGAATGTGAGTGTGAATGGTTGTCTGTGTCTATGTGTCAGCCCTGTGATGACCTGGCGACTTGTCCAGGGTGTACCCCGCCTTTCGCCCATAGTCAGCTGGGATAGGCTCCAGCTTGCCTGCGACCCTGTAGAAGGATAAAGCGGCTAGAGATAATGAGATGAGATGAGAGTCCAAGCAAGAGAAAGGTTCAGTTCTGCTACCATGGTCACCCAATATTTTTATGGCTACCAATTACGACCCAGAGTCATGCTCCCAGTTCAGATTTTGGGTAGAGAAATGTGGGTTCTCTGAAGGGGGAAAGTTTTAGTTTGAAGCAATTAAATGCACTCAGAAATCGACTAAAACAAGTTGAACAAGATAATGAGAAGTATAAGAAAAAGGATAAAGTACATATAGATTGGCCCCCCTTTGACATGTGGTTGGCAGAAGCACAGACAAGAAATAGATGCTCACAACCACCAGAGAAAGGGGAAGGAGATAAAAGGGGTCACTGGTGCTACTGTTGCTTCTGCTCTTGCTTTGTCTTCTCCCTCTTTTTCCTCCATGTTGTGTGTTGATCAGGTTTCATCCTCCAGACTGTATCCAGACTTAGACTCATTAGACTCATGCCCCCCTCAGGCCCCTCCCCAGCAGGAAAATGTAGAAGTGTCACCAGAACAAGACCTGTCACCATATCCAGAAGAGGCTGGGACAGCATTTTCTCCTGTGGCAAACCATATCCACAGCAAAAAGAGACTCTGAGCAGTGGGGGGAGATGTTGACATGACCATGCCAATGGTCGAAGTGACGGGACTGGAGGGAGACCCAGTGTTTGTCCCCTGACCCTGGATGAATGAAGACATCAGGCAGCTGGCTAGTAGTCATCTGGCAGATCCTAGGGTTGTGGGAGGAGAGAAGGCTGGAAAGCAGCTGCAAGTCTTCTGCACTGAATTCAAGTCTGTGTCTTTTGAGCTCTGGCACATCTATGCATTGCAGCTGGGCCTGAACATGCAAAAAATATTGGGTGCCTTTGGGGCCAACAATGTGCAAGCTGTGCACCTGAACCCAGAAGCCGAGGCTAATATGCATACCAGCTGTTCATCAACAGACTGTATGAGGCACTGAAAAATGCATTCCCAGTCCAAATGGACATGAATCAAGTATCTGCATGCAAGCAGCAAGATGATGAAACTGTGATGCAGTCCCTCCAGAGTCTCACGGAGGTACGCAATGCTCACTCAGGGTTGCCGAAGCCTCCTGAGGGTAATAACAAGATGACCCTGTGTGAAGTGCATTTGAAGACTGCCTGGCTGAATGGCATGAGGCTGGAGCTTGCTTGAGCATGCAAAGACAGCTGCATCACCTGGGAAACATGCAGACTGAAAGAACTAATTAGCCACACAATGCACGCAGAGAAGCAGGCAAAAGAACAGACCGAAAAGGTTAATAGAAAGAAGGAAGACACTCTGCACAAAGCCATGCTCATCATGGTCCTAGCCTACCCTGAACGTCCACACACTGGATGTGGGAGAGGACAGGGTCATGGCAGAGGCAAGGGAAGAGGACAGAACATGGGTGGCCAACGAGGATGTTACAACTGCAGCAAAATGGGGCAATGGGCAAAGGATTGCCCTGAAGCAAGTGCAACA